>NW_023467576.1:0-1509 GCF_013731165.1 Rhagoletis pomonella
CATGGAGATTTATTTTTTTAATATACCTTGTTTATACCTACACAAAAACCGGATTAGCAAAAAACCGATTGGACTCAACATATATTTCTTTACAGCATCTATCCCCCTGTCTTTATAGCGCACTCGATAAAGTCTTATTCAAAAGTAAACAAAATTGCTATTTTTAAACGACATTTTTTTAATAAATAATTTGCGCGGTTGACCGAAAAGGAAACAAACAATAATTGTAATTTATTATAACAATAATACGAATTTAAAACGGGCTGTATAAGGAAAACCAGCCTATTGTCACTTCACTTTCCAATGGTGCTGATTGCTGCAAGAATTATTTAGCGATTTAGAGCATAATCAACACAATATATGCACATAAATATGTATTATTTCACAGATCTCAGGGTCAGCTTAGAAATACGTTACCAAAATTATATAAAATTTAAATAGGAATTATTTTTATTTATAACGTAAAAGCGCTATCTGACCCAATCTGATAAGTATATTTCCCCTAAAGTTAACCCATTTTATTTAATTTGTCTCTCGTGAAAATATATATTTTATTTAAAATTTTCAGATATGAACATATATTTTAAATTTTTGCTTTAATTTTTGTCTCCTTTTAATATTTAATTAGATACCTTAAGATTAAAATAAGCTTAAAACGAAACAGCACAGCAACCCTTTTCTGTTCATCTTGAGAACACAAAACCCTCTTTTGTTAAAATTCGGCGCTGCACAAAATCCTGGCTTTTATATTTTCCAACAAAATACCACTTCGCAACCCTGGATTTTCACGAAGCGTTTCATTCGGGTCGTAGTTTGGCTACTTCGGGCCATTCGGTGTTGTATGCCATATTGGCTGCCATATTGTTCTCACTGTCATCGCCATATTGAACACCCTGTCAACTATCTGTCAACCCTAAGATATCTAACTGCCATCCCTAAATTGGCGCGACAAGCGCCAAACAACTGTCAAAAATCCTCATGCCCATACAATTGCCATACATTGCCATACAACATGCCGAGCAAATGGAATTTTCATTTTTGACAGGGCGTTACGTGTTGAAGTTGGATGCGGAAGACGGAAAGAAAGAGAAAGGACAAAAAAGTGGAAGAGGAAACGAGAATAAAAACGAGAGGATCTGAGAAAACGTCAAAAATTACGACGCGTTGATTTGGGGATAGCGCGCGCTGACACTCGTCGACAATGGATAACGCAACGCTTGGCGCTCCAATTTAGGGACGGCAGTCACTTGTATTCTTCCACAATGGCGTTAGCGCCGCGTTATTGTGGGATGCTTCATACAAATTGTATGGTCATGAGGATTTTTGACAGTTGCTTGGCGCTTGACGCGTCAATTTAGAGATGGCAGTTCCTCGGAGATGAATATGCTAGGGATGAAATTATTGGTACCCACGCCTTCCAAGCACGCAGGGTTGCTTTTAAGAAACAAAAAATAATTAACTCCAAATAGTTTCAAAAAGTATAGTGTAAAACGAAATTTATTGAATAAT
>NW_023467576.1:1609-6503 GCF_013731165.1 Rhagoletis pomonella
GAATTTTTTTTATCTACTTTTATTACTAAGGCGTCTAATAAATACATGGCTTTTAGTTCTAGAAAAATAAAAGTCAGTAAAGACAAGTCTTTTTTGTATAATTTCAGATTTTATTTGCTCAACTTCTTTTGCACCAGAGCAACTGTCAAAAATTTGCAGCAGTAAAAAGTTACGAATTGGCACAGCAATGGAAAATTTTCTCGCCATAATAAAAAAGTTTTTGCAACATGGATCTTTTCTACTAATTGACATGAAATTACTATCTCAACGCTCGGAGCGCTGCCACTGAGGGCTTTCGCCAACTGATAAAAAAAGAGAAAATTTGGAAATACCAAACAAAAATTTTGAGATTTCTCCTTGTGAATACGAATGCCATAGTTTTTACCTGGCTCGTGGGGCTACGCAAAATTTTGACAGCTTGTAAATATGTATACACATAAAGTTGTTGGCGGTTATAAAGAGTCAAAATCAAAATGGAGAAAAGAACAAAAAGCGTACGCTAGTAGTCAGTTATAAAATAAATCAAATTTATTTGCGAATATTTGTTTATTCTATTTATTGAAAGGCAACCACGCGGAAAAGCTTGTGTTAATTATATTGATAACAGAACCTGGCAGCTCGCACGTTGTTTAAATTCTCAAGCAACATAAAATCCACAAAAGAATACATGGCTTGTCCATCAATACGCCATGTATAAATTTTTACAACACACAAAAATAGAGCTGTCGCACGAGCGTTTGTTTGGTTTTTCAACACCATTTATAATTTTCTTTTAATAAAATCACGTATTGTCAAATGCTTAAATTTATTTATCTAATAATAATGCAGCACACAACCCTTAAATGTAAGAAAGTCTGAGGAAGGCCATTAAATAGCAGCACACAACCCCGTGCCTTCCTCAGGAGTGAATATAACTACAACAACAACGACTACTACAACAACAACCCAAAAAGGTTGGTTACTGTCTATACTGTGATGCGAATGGCATCCTTCATACCAGAATAGGCACACGGTGCAGCGAACAAAGGTGGCGCCGTCAGTGGTACCGCTCCCTTGGTTTTGCCGATTTTGACAGTTGTGGTAACTTGTCAATAAACCTTTGTTTACAAATCAGCGAAAGAGAAATATGAATTATAAGTGAAAAATCTGTTTAAAGTGTGTTAATTTGCAATTTGTGAGCGATTTTTGAGTTGAAAACTTTGTAAAAACTAATACAATGAAGTGCTGTGTGTTAAAGTGCGACAGCCGTGTAGCGCTGGGACGAATCGCTGTATTTTGTGTACATAGGGCACGGCAAAGCCGCTCCCGAAATGTTTCTCTATTATTCAGCCCTATTCTGCATTTCGACTCGAATCGAAATTTTCTCCGTTTGGCAACTTTGGTATTCTGCGTTCCGTTTCCTTTCGACCAATCTTCGAAATTTAAGCTAAAATTAGTCGAGAACGCAGAACGTATACTTAAACGCAGTCTGTATACGCAGAATTTTGTCGATTACTGGAGCCCTCAGTGTTGCTTACTACACTGTTGCCACTCATCAATGCCTTTTCATAAACTTACCCTTTCAACTACAGTTTTTCGTGCTATAATAGATTTTAGCTAAATATAAACTACTTAGTTTTCAACAAAAACCTTATTCAATAGTAAATTTCAAATATTTTAAACATATTTTGAATAGGAACTTATAACCTTTTTACCATCTGTAAAACTGACGAAGTGGCAACCATCTAAAGAAGGAGAAATCAGCTGACACGGAAAAATCTAAATTCCGCAGATTTCTGCGCTACGGGCTACAACTACAGAAAAATTCTGCGGTGTTGAGTTTTCATTTAAATGGCGCTTTGGTAAGACAGATCGTGTCAGCTGACTCGGGTTTACGATTATACCTATTCTACATTTCGATCGTAGTTCCGTTTTTCTAAGTTGCAAATTTGATGACGGAGAACGTTTCAATTGTTATTTTCGTGGGTTTAAATAATAAAAGGGAAATGTTTAGTTATTGGCCCATTGTTTTTGGGATGTGTGGCGGAGGGGGAGGGGCCGTGGCCCCCAAACCCCCCTCATTCGAAAGGGGCCAGTCGCCACTTTACGAAAAGCCTTTGAAAAAAAAATTACCTAAAAAAAAAATTAAGGAAAAAAAAATCACTAAAAATATTGTGAAATTAAGAAAAAAGCGACAGATAGAAATGTAGTAATAGTAATATGATAGTATTTTCTAGTATAGAACTTCTTTTTGCGTAGGCGGCCTTCGGCCGCACTTAGGGATTATAACCCTCACTACGTAGAATTCTCTTCTGTGTTGCCAAAGAAAGGGGGCTGAACACCTTTTGCAGAGAACACCTTTCTGCGTAGGCGGCCTGCGGCCGCACTTAGGGATTATAACCCTCACTACGAGAATTCTCTTCTGCAGCAATCGAAAGGAAATAGTTCATATACATTTCGCGTACAAGATGAAATTCACCGTTATACTTAGAAATACAACCATACCCAACACCCGAAAGGAGCCACAGGCACAGTAACTACATATTTTCCATGGAAAGGTTTATATTTTTAATGCTGACTGGGTTATATCATATTTTCTTTTGTCTCTCATCCTTCTTGTATATTTAGCAGTTTGACAGCTAAACGCCGCCATTTAATTTGCATATTGTTACCCCTGCAAGAACAGTGACTATCATTTGACAAATCATTTGAGTAGCAACCCTACAAGAATTGTGTGATGGAAACTAACACATTCTCATTTATCTTACTAACACATTTGCAAATTTTGCGTTGGTTAAAAAGAGACCAATATATAAGGCCATAAGTTGGAGGAAGACGGAAGATCATATGTACACAAATGTTTACATCAGATTTTTCACACTGCCCTTTAGAATGTGATAGAAACTTGTAGGTAGCCAGTGACAGAAATCTCTATCAGCCTTGCCAGTCAAATGATTTGTCAAATGATGGTCACTGTTCTTGCAGGGAAGACTGATAGAGATTTCTGTCACTGGCTACCTACAAGTTTCTATCAAATTCTAAAGGGCAGTGTGAAAAATCTGATGGAAACTTTTGTGCACGTGTGATGCTTCATCTCCTTCTAACATATACGTTCTGGCATATTGCTAGACTGCTTACTCCCTTTGAGTTCGGCCTTCAAATTTTAATCATCAGTGATGTAAATCTTCGACAATTATAAGTGATCAACCTTGATAGAAATATAAGTCAGTAATGTGCGATCAAATTTGATGTTATAACCGATCAATCATGACACATCAAGTCTGTCATATCATTGTTGATTACTCACAGTTGATGTAAAAATTCGTCTAGCCTGATCTCTCTCCCACGATATAGAAATCTATCATTAATGACACATGTAATACTTGGTTTTTCTTTTATTTTCATAAAATCTTTTGAACTAATTATTGATCGTCAAAAAATTAGAAGCTAAGTACATTACATCAAATTAGAAGCTAAATACATTACCCTAAGCACAGTACATTAAACATTAATAAACAAAGGAAATGTGGCCAAAAATTAAGCAAAATAAAGCGCTTCTATTATTTTTGCCACCAACGTACATATGTACATACTTAAATCTAATATCCTAATACATATTATACATTACATTGAACTCAATTGCCTTCCTGATTTCTTTTCGAACTCAACAGGACCTTTCTTTTTAAATGCATCTAAGTGGATTGAAATAGATTATCAAAAAGTTTGTGTTGTTAAAAGATATGTACATATGTATACGGCAGTGGCCACATAATTAGGGATACTATTTATTTATACGTTTTGACCATTTATTTAAGAACTTGCGTCGATTTTTGAGAATTTTGGCAAAGTATGTTAAAAAGGTTTATATATAGGTATATAGTTATAAATAAATAACGAAAAAATAAATGGTCAGAACTGGTTGTGTCCCTAATATGTGTACATATTACCTCGTAGGACTGTGTCAACCAGTATAAGTTTGTTTAGTGGTTTTCTCTCCCATCTGCCGTCACAGTTAAGCTGCAGCAATGCCTCGTCCGAAAATGAATGTTTAATACCGCTGGCTGCGTCCTCAGACACACCTTTTATTTTTGATATATGTAATTGACCTTTGAAAAATTTATGTACAGCAATTAGAACCAGTGTTGCCAGAACTTTTTGGGCCGACCGGCTAGATTGGCAAAAAAAAGCGGCTAAAAACGGCTAAAATGTTTTAGTGAAAATTCACATGCTTTATTTAAATAAATCGCAAGAAACGAAAGACTAGTTAACACCATTAATTTATATCGAGTGTATATTCCTCATCATCGAATGAATCACTATTGTATATATCACATGAATTCATTAATTTTAAGAGATCGTCAGCTACAGTAAAATTATGGCAGCATTTTTCTTCACATTTTAAACCGTATCTTATATATAAAATAGCGTTTAACGTTTTAACGCACATTGGATTTCTTTGCTTAGTTTTTATTATATTCATTGAACTAAATATTCGCTCTACTTCTGCATTACTTATAGGCAAAACAAGAAAACTAAAAACTAGGTTGGAAAGGTCAGCAAAAGGGTTTTCTCCTAGGGCATTTCGAAATTGATAAACTTCGGCCCAAAATTTTACAGTTGAGTCTAAATTACTCCAGGTATGTAACGTTAACCGTTGCATTGCATCTCTATGGATGTTATTTCGTCGGCATTATATTTGTGTTTTTGTTGCTGTAGTTGAACAAATACTTTTGGTTTAATTACTCTTAATGCATTTCCAACAGAAAAAAGTCAATTTTTTTTAGTGTGGCGATATTTGTAGGGAGGCGTTGGCGTAATTCCTTTATTAAAGTGATAATAAAATAGCGACCATTTTCTCGAATTATTTTCTCGGCTTCGTGGTCAAAAGCGTTTGTGCTTACTTTTGTTTTTAAAT
>NW_023467577.1:0-6503 GCF_013731165.1 Rhagoletis pomonella
TCGCTTGTTTAGATAACTATAAAACGGAAATTTGGCCGATATGATTTCTTTCTTTACAGTGTGGCCTTTCTGACCGTTTTGCAAAAACTTTAAGTTCTTTTTGCTTGGTGTGTGCACTTAATGCACTCACAGCGAAAATTCCACGTGCCTTCATTACAAAATTGCAGGAAATGAGCCAGAACTCCTCTTTGAATTATAAAATTCAGCAATTACTAAGAGGGTGCAAAACTGGAACAATCCAGTTCATTTTTGTTTGGTCATTTTTTTTCTGAGTTTCCATATGCAAATCTTAAAATTTTTATGGTCAAACGTTTAGTTAAACATCGGTAAGGCGAAATGCAAGTTTGAATTACCATAAAGTAAATAAACTGAAGAAATACACTACCACAAACTTAACTTTCCGTTCTATTGTTCCAGTTTTGCTCTTCAGTGTATATTTGCAAAGTCGCGCGCAAAGATCAATTTATATATTCGAAAACTACATAAAATTCTCTAAAACATTTGTCTAATTTCAAGACCTGACGGACCGGTACTCCCATTTTTTTATTAACAATATTCAGCATCTACATTTCAAAGTAAATTTTTTGGTAAGAAAATAGGAAAGTACCAAATAAATGATAAATACCTTCACCTGAATATTCCACGATATTTAAATATTTGATAACAGTTGAAAAAGAAACACTTTCTTTAATGGGTTGATCGCCAAAGGCAGCTAAACTGATTAGTCGGTATCGCGCCCATTCCAGTATTTTTTTGGAAATGTATCGTTCGTAAAGAAGGGGGGTGAGTAAATAATGTAAAATTTTGTATTTATGACTTTTACTTTTCCCTCTCTAAGTCCAACCGGTTTTTTTTTTATCAACTGTCACCATGACTTTTTTCTACCTGCCTCCATATAGTCGAAACACTGTGCGACGTTAGCGTTTCGTTTTGTAAAATAGGCGATAGAAGCCTAAACGCATCCAGGACCTTCCATGTAAGTTTGAAATTTATTTATATGGATTTGGTTAAAGTATGAACAATATTTTTATAAAATAAAAAATAAAAATTCTTGACAAACATTGTAGATATTAAAAAAATATCAACATGTGAACACTTGAATAAATCACTGTCCATGGAATTTTCATAAGTGGTACTAAAAAAGGAATATACATTTAAACTTCTTATAGCCATTTCCCATACAAATAAGAGGATTCGATCTTTATTAAAAGATTTCGTATTATTTTGGTTTTGTCAGATTTTCGCTGGCTATCGAAAATCGAAAGTGAAATTCGTATTGTGAGCTATGCAAGCGTGTCCAAATTTTCGTTGAGTATCGAATTTTCTGTCGAACAGAATTTTGCTTTCAATGGTGTAGCGAATTGTTAGAAAATTGTGAAAAATGTATGATTTTGCATTTGTTTTCTTACTTTTTGGCGGCTAGCCACTAATTTTAAATAACTTTTTATTTTATTTTATGCAGTTCTAACGTCGTGAATACTAAACACAAGCTCGAAAGGCTGGTTTTACTTATGAAATAAAATCCCAAGACTCTGTTGACACGATCTCTGAGAACGAAATCATAGAACTGTTTTTAGTTTTAATATATTTTAAATAGATTTGGATCACACAATTTCTTAAATATATTGTGTGTTAAAATATATTCGAAAGACTACACTTAAACACTCTCCAACTTTTTCTGCTCCTGGCCAGTTTTCTAAGCTCTCATCCTCTGAAGAATCGTTGAGCTCCGTTGTACTCATTTTTACCACGTTTTTATAAACCCGCTTTCTTTTTTATTTCATTTTAATTTGCACAAATTTACATATGCACATATGTATAAGTACACTTTTTAGTTTGCTCGATTTGTAAACAAAGCTTCTCAGCGGCGAAAATATACTATTGTGAACAACCTAAATGAGCGAAATTCACAATAGCGCTATTCTTCATCGAATGAGCGCCATAATACCGAATATAAATTCGTTCGATCAGCACTATCGACCACAGTCGAAGATCGAATGCAGAGCATAATAAGTGCCAGAAGTTGCGAAACAAATATTTGACCGCATTTATAATTTAAAACGCTACAACATTGCACCAATACCCAATAGGAGTGATACTCCAGATAGCTTTGGAACTAACTCAAAGCCAAAATACAAAAGAAATGGGAAAAATAGTCACACTATTAAAGCAAGTCATGCAACAAGCCCCAACAATGATGAATCTCCTCGCCACTCTTACGACTAAACACTGCGCATCTTAGAATTCCTTAAACAAATTTATTTGGAACGTTACTTGAAGTTAAAGCGTTTACTCAGACCCAAGACTACATATTCTGTTGATATCTGAAACTCATTTTATTAATGAAAACCACTTTGAAATTGCAAACTATAAATTCTACTACACAAAGAACTCAGACAACAAAGCTCATGCTGGCTCGTACGTGACTAATACTACGTTTATGCAACAGAATTCATGTATTCTTCATTTCATGAATTCAAAAATGGTCCCGTTTATGCATAGTTCGCGAATCGATGAAATAAAGTGTTGTGTCTTTTTTGACCTCCTTTTGAATTTGCAAAAGCCGTTGGTACCAGGCTATGAACGATATTATGTTTAAATTGGTTTTAATATATTTTCAGTTTATTCTATTTGAATTTATTTTATATTTGAACAATTCCGCACAACTTTTCTAGTGTTTTAAATCCTCATGCTTTTTAATCTAAACTTGCACTTCACGATTTCACGAAATGATAAAAAAAACGGGGTGCCGAATTCATGGCTAACTTTCGTGTATAATTGAATTCATGAAATGGTGATTATGCAGCAAATTTTAACCCAAATTCATGGAATGAATTCGTGAATTAGCCTACGCATAAACGTAGTATAATTCGAAGAGGCACGCTAACGGTATCCGCAATTTACAGCCGACCCAAACACATCAGTACTATTGAAAAACCTTTCATTTTCAATTTCCTTGAAAATAGGTTCATAGCCGGAGGCGATTTCAACGTAAACCATACCTATGGGGCTCTCGCCTTATTGCTTACAAAGGACGACAACTCTACGCTGCTTTCAGAAAGTTGAATTTATCTCCGCTCTCGTCCGGAAAACCTACATACGGCGAAATAAAATACCCGACTTGATTGATTTCTGCATAGCCAAAGGCATTGAACCCTCCGAAATAACTTCTAGCTCTTGTTTCGACTTGTCTCCTGATAACCCCCCTGTTTAATTCGTCCTCAATAGCAATTTTGCTGCCAAACCTTCGGATCCATGGTTTCTTCCACGCTTAATTTGAATTTACCTCCTGAATCCCAAGAAACACTCACAACAACAAGCCGCACAGTGAAAGATTTGGTCCATGTAGCTACTTTTAATTCTGTAATTCGGAAACTATTGAAGATAGATTATAGAAATTTTGCACAAGGTACGGTCTATCTTAGGCGAATCTTTAAAAAAAAAAATTGTCTTTTAGAGGTACTGTCACGCCAACCTATTATATAACTGTAATTTTTAAAAAGCAAAAGCTGAAATATTTAACTAACTACAAAAGCTAAAATGCCCAAAATTTATATTTAGAATTTCCTTATAGCAAGGAATTATAAACTGACAGAAATGGACTTAAAATTTTGATTTTTTTTTTAAATTATGGGCGTGGCAAACATCGATAAAAAAAAGTTAAGTTGGGTCAACAAAATTCCGTTTAAAAGCAATATTTCTTGCTCTATTTACAAAAATGAGGTACCATTGGAAAGGTAGTGAATCAATATTTTTTTTTTTCAAAAGCGAAAATATAAAAATTTGTCTCCGCCGCGTTCAAATTGATTTTTTAATTTAAATTTTCTAATTGTTATGGTTTCGTCTTTATCAGGAATTTCTAAAAACAGTTTTGTGATTATTTTGAAATTTAGCGATATAAAATAATTTAACTACTATTTTCTTAAAAATGGAAATAGTACACTGTGAGCCGCCTGGAATTTCACACCTTACCTTAACAAACACAAAAGTGTATCAACCTTTCTAGAAGTAAAGAGAAAAACGATTTGCAAGGAAAAGGTGGCAACAAACTAAATACCCTGAAGATATTTAGAAAAGGATTAAATAAGCTCACAAAAGAGCTAAAAGAGACCCTTAATATCGAACGAAACTCCCAAACCCAACTCCCAATACCCTCAGCAGTATTGATGCATCTGCAACTACTCTCTCTGGAAAGCAGGTAGCAAATTCAAGAGACCCAGCCTGACAGAATCTGCAATAAGAAAGGAAAACAACGAATGGGCAAAGGGTGTTTAAAAAAAAAGCTAACACAGTTGCGAGCTATCTTAAAACGGTTTTCACTCCGCATAACTTTGAACCCCCACCCGAGACAATCAATAAAGTCAATGGCACCCTGAGTTGTGCTCATCAAATGAACCTACCCATATAAAAATTTACTAAAGCAGAAGTTAAAATTGCAATTGAAAAGTTAAGCATGAAAAAAGCTGCCGGCTATGATCTCATTACCAGCCAATTGCTAAAGCAATTATCCAAAAAGGATCTCACTTTTTTGACTTACTTGCTTAATTCTGTCCTTATTACAGGTTTTATGCCACTACAATGGAAAGTGTCACACATAAAAATGATTCTCCAACCCGGAAAAAGTGCTGATAAAACAGAATCATATCGACCAATTAACTTACTACCCACAATCTCCACTCTCTCATGAAAGTTCTCTTCCTTAAAAGGTTACAGCGAAAACGAATATCAAATAATCAATTTGTCTTCAGGAAAAAACACAGTACAATTGTTGGAAAGATTTACTCGACCAAAAACAGGGCTCGAATCGTAACATCCGTTCACGGATCGAAAACGATACGAAAGAAAATTACGTGAAACGTCAGGCAGTATAAGCTGAATGGGACAAATAGTACGTTCACGTATGTCATGATCCGAAAAATGTATTTTTACGTGACGAATAGTACGATATCGTATGTGACGATTCGAGCCCAGTATTGTACTGCTGCCTTCTTCGATATCTTAAGCTTTCGATCGCGTTTGGCACGATGGATTACGTTATAAAAGTAAAACTACACTTCCAATTAACTACTATATATTTATTCAGTCCAAACTTAAAAATCCCTACTTTCTCGTCAAACAGAGTATGGGACAGTCCAAACTTCATGAATGTTTAGCAGGCGTACCCCAAGGAAGCGTTATGGGCCCAATCCTAAATTTCTCTCCACATATGACCTCCCTAGAAAAGCGATTTGGCTTCAGGGAAAAACACAGCACAATTGAACAAGACCACAGGCTTGTTGAAAAGATTTTCTCTGCCTTCGACCAAAAAACATTATTGTACTGCTGCCTTCGATCGCGTTTGGCACGATGGATTACGTTATAAAATTCAAACTACACTTCCAATTAACTACTATATATTTATTCAGTCCTAACCCTAAAAATCGCTACTTTGTCGTCAAACTGGTATGGAACAGTCCCAACTTTATGAATGCTTAAAAGGCGTACGCCAAGGAAGCGTTATGGTCCCAATCCTAAATATACTCTACACATATAGGGAGGTGTCGTATGTGTAGAAGGAATCACCGTCGGCACCTTTGCTGATGATACTGCTCTTTTATCAGTGGACGCTGACCCTAATTTGGATTCACTCAAACTTCAGGAGGCTTAAATAAGACAGCTCCCTGGTTAAAAAATTTGCGAATAAAGTCAAAATCTGTCCGGGTGATATTCACCTTCAAGCGAGATACTTGCCCGCCCGCCAAACTCAATGGTGTATACATATGTATCAGAGTTGTTGCGAATGTTCTCATTCACAACCGCGGAGCTTCCACATTAAATTTAACATTCGCATTCGCAATAATCAATGCGGAGCTTTTGCGAATGCGACTGTTGTGCAAGTGCACCGATATAACGTATATCTTGCAAAAAAAAATACAAATTGTCGCCAATATTTCGTCGAAGTTCTTGCAAAACTGCATCGACCAGTTGCAAGACCGCCTATTCGCGGAAAAAATGAGATTTGGTAACCCTGAACTCCAGGCATCGAGACTTATGCATAAAAATCGTGAAGTCGTTATTAAAACAGATTTAAAAAAAAAGCTAGAGAAAATATCGCCTATCATGGCAATGCTTTGAAAGAATAAACTGTTTTTTTGGTCTCCTGTAAAATTTGAGTGCCGTAAGATAGGCGCTTTTGCAATTGGACGATGGGCGGGGTTTTGCAAAAACATCGACGATTTGATAAAAAATGTCTTTAAACATCTGATGGGTATTCATGAAAACGCGTAAATGCCTCGTCACCGCGTAAACCTAGCAAATAATTCGATTTTTCACACAAAACCAAGTAAGTTTACGAGGTTTACATGATTACGAGGCATTTGCGCGTTTTGATGAATTGTCCTATTATTTCTAAAACTATATAACCGAGCTATCAAGGGGCAGTCATATAAGTTTCCACTTTTACTTGAACTTTGACGTACGTCAAAGAGAACATAGTGCTTTTAATAATTTTTTGGACCAATCTT
>NW_023467578.1:0-6502 GCF_013731165.1 Rhagoletis pomonella
CAGCTAAACATGATGAAGAGAATTGTAGTACTTGTGATGTTGTCATATTGCAATGACCACAGACGATAGCAATAGCTATTGTTTCGCTGACACAGCAAAGTGTGCCAACAACGATATGCGATCATACTGTGTGATCGCATTTCTGCTGATCCAGCCAGTTGCATGAGGTGGCGTGCTGTCGTAATTTGGCTGAATGCGATTGACCTAGGCGAAGGCTAGGAAGACAACTGTGACATTTGGTTAATGACATTTGTGGGAAGAAACTTGTGATAACTGTTCCCCTTCTAAGTGAGGGACGTCCGCGGACCTTATGGCGGCATTTTCAATAACGGCTTTGACGGATTTGGCTAAGGACGCTTTCTTTCTGTTCGCTGTTGCTCGCTGAAATGCGTATGCGAGCATTCCTATAATGAGTAGGGCTCCCAAAGCGGCGAAACTTACCAGGTTATTGCGTTTGACGCTTTGCTGCAGATGTTTAATATGCTGAAGGTTTTGCTGATTTACGTGGTGAAGGTAAGGTGCGCTCAGAATTTCTATGTGCTGTGTCAAGTTGATATCTGGGGACCATGGCGCTTCAGGTTCCAAAGGCGCCGTGGAATTTTCGTTATAAAATAGGGTGCCGTTAACTCTTAACATTTTCTCGAAGGCCACCAGGTAAGTTCCATTTACTGTAATTGGAGCCTCGTCATTTTCTTCTATGACCGCCGTTTGGTCGTTAATAACAATCACACCGTCACCTATCGATGTAATAGGAGCGAGATTGTTGTATGTTGTACCACAGTTGGCCGTGTTGCGTGTCATTAGCTGTAGAGCGCATGATGTTGCTAATGATGTTAGGCAGAATGTTGGGGTTGTGTTACTACAATTTCTTACCGCTACAGTTTGGTTGTCGCATGTAGCTAAGATGGGTTCTTGCAAATGTAGAATTTGGTGGTCGTGGGCTACTGGAAAAATTCGTATTTTCTTGCATCTAAATCTAGGTATGGGATATTTCATTAAAAAGTATATTACGTTGTTGTATTGGACTATTTTAATCTTAACTAAAGGTATGATATCGGCTATCGTGAGGTTTGTGAAGTGCTTTATTTTGGTTATTGAGTTTATCTCCGCATTATCCAGAAGAATAGGATTGAGCGTTCCAATTTTTGCGAAAGTAATGGAGGTGAGCAAGTTATTTAATTCTGTTATCATTGCCCTATTTCTGGCCATAAGAATGTCGTAGAGATAACCTGTGTCTATTTCTCTTTGTTTTGATTGTTTTAGGATCTTATTCACTGTGATAGTAAGGCTATTAATTTCTTTTTGTACTTCCGTATTAATAATGAACTGCCTGTCCTGTGAGTCTATTAATTGTTCCTCTGTGCTACTCAGTCTGTCGAAATCGTCGTGGTCAGGAGTGCCAGTAATATATTTTAATAATGTCCCGAGGGCGTTTAAACTTCTCGTCTGTCTATGGTGAGTATTTATCAATTGTAGAAGTCTGTCTATTTGGCCTATGTCTGCGTGCAATATTTTCTTCATGTGCGATTGGGGGAAATGATCTGTCGCGTTAAACGTTTCGTCTCGTAGTAGTTCGTAGAGAGTTAAGTTGGTGATATGCTTGATGTGTCCGAAATTTTCCCAGATTATAATGTCTCCGTCTACCACTGGGATGTACCTTGCGTTAGTGTAGTCCATTATCCGTCCCGTTGACAACGATGCCGATAACAATGTGAAAAATAGCAGGGAAACCCTGAAAATAAAAATGTAAATGTCTATTAGCAACGACATAAGTTACTTAGCTTGTGCGAAGGTTGTCCTTATGGACCCTCCTTCCTCTTATAAGCACCGTAGTGCCGAGATCTTTTTCGACCTCTTCTTCAGTGTAGAGAGGCGTCAATTTATTTCCTAGTCTTTTATTGTTTTTAACTAGTACTTTCTCTCCCACCGCAAACTCCCTGTCTTGTCGATTCCTATTATGTATTTCAAGCTCCTTATCCTGCGCTTCCTCCAGGCGAGAGGTTACCAGTTCATCCTCTTTGCCTGACTGAAAAATTGTAATAGGTTTCATTTTCGTTACTGTATGGATGGACCTATTGTATTTGATTGTGGCCAAAAGAATAATTTCTTCAATGTCATCCATATTTGTATCAAGTTTGAGGCATCGCGATATTTCTATCAATGTGCTATGGAATCGCTCCACCTGGCCATTTGATGTACTGTGAAGGGGTGGGGCATTCGCGATGTCAATATTAAAATGATTCTTGAGCATGGATTTGATACTATTAGAATTCAGTGACTTTTCATTGTCACAGTAAATAGTTTTTGTACCTGAAAACATGTTGATTAGCTGAAGAAGCTGTGGCTTTACGTCTACTATTGTCCTGGACTTTAAGGACTGTACTATAGCAAACTTTGAAAACTTGTCAATGCAAGTTAAGAAATACTTGGAGCCCGTTGAAAATATGTCGATGTGGAGGATCTCTCCACAATATGTAGGAATGGGCGTCTGAGCAATAAGTTGCTTTTTAGGATGGCGATCATACTTCGCCCGAGAGCATGTGTGGCAGTTAGAGGCAAATTGTTTGGCTTTTCTCTCCATTTTGGGGAAAAAATAGTCTTCCAATATTTGCTTAACGTTCTCCTGGGGCGCTCGATGTGCCCGATTATGTTCGGCAGCGATAATTTCTTGCTGCTCGTTCGGGTCTGTTATGTCGATGACAAATTTTTCCGTATGTCTAAATTTGACTGTTGGAAAAAGTTCAACCAGTTTGTCCTGAAATTGTGCTAGTGTATGTAAGTCGCAGTATATTGCGTTAACAACATCCACTTTTACCGCTTCTTGTAGGAGGCTTATTAAATCCTCTTTACTCTTGAACGAGATTAGATGTCTAGTTTTTTTTCCAAAAATTATAAACGTTCTTTTTCCTTGTTCTATGCCTTCTTCTACTAGTATCTGGTTACGAAAGCAGTTCACTGGTTTATGAGTTCTCTCAATCGTGTTGGTTGACGAAACTTCGCTATGAATTGTTTCAGTACTCATGTTATCCAGGGCGTTCATATGTTGCCTAGACAACGCATCTGCGACTACATTCTCTTTACCAGGTTTGTAAATTAGTTTCGCGTTACATTCATCTATGAAGGCTTTCCATCTTTTAATTTTTGAATTTGGGTTTCTGTCTGAAACCGCAAAAGTGAGCGGTTGGTGATCTGTATGAACCTTAAGATCTGTTACGCCGTACAGTTAGTTTCTAAGGGTTTTAAGTGCCCAAACGATGGCCAACAGCTCTCTTTCGTTTGTGGCAAAATGTTCCTCACTACTGGTCAAAGTACGGGATATCATTGTTATAGGTTTCCCTTCTTGTGACAGGACAGCACCTATTGCGTGCGACGATGCATCCGTGGTTAAATCAAACGATTTATTAAAATCAGGGTAGGTTAGTGTCACCTCCTCTGATGCTAGTATTTCCTTTAAGGTAGTGAAGGCTTTTTTCTGTTCATCAGTCAAATCAATTTCGATTTTTTTCGACTGTGAAGCAGTAACTCGGCCATATTCACCCCTCATTATTTTTGAAAGTGGCTTCGCTATTTTAGCGAAATCCCTAATGAAACAGCGGTAGTACTCCGCTAAACCCAAAAATGATCTTAGCCCCCTCAGAGTAGTGGGCTCCTGAAAATTCCTGATGGCATCCACTTTATCCGGGCACGTCTTTATTCCGCCCTGTGAAACCAAAAAAACCCAGGAATTCTACTTCGGTTCTGAAAAATTTTGATTTCTCCGCCGACACTCTCATGTTGGCTTCAAATAAACTTCTCAAAATCACTTCCACATCATCTAAATGTTGTTCTTCGTTTTGGGAAAATATAATGACGTCATCCATATAAACGAAGCATTTTCTTCCTATGTGTTCTCTCAACACATCGTCTATTGCCCTCTGGAAAATGCTGGGAGCATTCTTTAGACCGAATGGCAATCTACAAAATTCATACTTTCCATTTTTTACGGAAAATGCTGTTTTTTTCTCTGTCCCGTTCCAGCAGGTTGATCTGATGGAAACCAGATTTCAAATCAAGGGTAGTAAAAAAATTTACTTCCACCTAGATTCGATAAAATTCCCGTGATATCTGGGATTGGATATTTATCGCTGATGGTTTTTTCGTTGAGCTTTCGAAAATCTATAACCATCCGCTTTTTTTTCTTGCCCAGTTTCGTCAAGGCCTTTCTTTTTTACCACCCATATGGGATTATTATATGGTGACCTGGATGGCCGAATGATGCCGTTTGCTAGCAGTTCTTGAATTTCTTTGTTCACGAAATCCGAGACGCCCAATGGGTAAGGGTATAGCCTTGAATACACGGGGTCTTCGTTTGTAGTGCGAATCGTTGCTACTACGTTTGTGTTGTATGGTAGTGCTTCGTTGGGGTCTGCAAAAAACCCCATTTATGCTACCAATCATTTTCGAGAATGCTTCTTCTAGATTTTGTGGGACGTTTTCTGCCTGCAGTCGCAAGTGACTAACATCCTCGCTAGATACAAATAGTATAATCTCCTTACCAAAATCATGTGTTATTGTGTTTGTTTTTAAATTAATAGACGCGTGTACCTTGTTCAATAAGTCAAGGCCAATTACACCGTCAAATGAAGTAAGATTAGGTAATAGAAAAAATTCTGCTATTGTCCCAAAAATTTTAACCTTGCATTTATGTTTGATGGGGGTAACTCCATGAATAGACTTTACTAAAAAATGAGTTTTCTACTGGTTTTATTCCTTTCAGCCCTGGAAGGGGCCTGATATAGCTCCTTGACGCCCCCGTGTCAACAAGGAGCTTGACTTCCTTTCCTCCTATTGACCTTGAAATCCAAGGAAGGAGGGACTTTGCCCTAAAAAATTAACCTCATCGGATTCGATGTTGTCGGCTGCCTGCTCGGCTTCGTTATTGTATGTTTCTTCACTTTGCGACTCCCGCTCGTCGGTAAGATGGTTTACGCGCTGTATTTTGGGTCCTGTGTACCGCCCTGAGTTCGCTACGCGTTTTTGCCCGTTCCCTTGCGGCTTACCGTATTGTTCGTGGCTGGGATTACTTGCTTGGTTTTTAAATTGGGATATGGAGGGATCTACTTCCATAGGCTCAATGCGCCTTTGGCCAGAATAATTACTACTGGTAAATGGTTTTTGGGTATTTCCATAATTCTGTGGACGACTGGCCTGTTTATTTTGTTTGCTTACTGAAAAATGCGGGTTTTTATGACCCACACCGTGATCGTAGTTAGGTGTCTGTTGATTGGCCGGATTCTGATTTCCGCCAGGTTTTTCTTGAAATCTGTTCGCGAAATTCATTGCGAAAGCGTAACGCTCATTGTTGGCATCTACCTCTTGTGCCAAAGCCAGGGCGGATGGGAGGTCAGATGGCCTAGATGCGAACAAGATATCACATAGTGGTTTCCTTAAACCTGATATAAATACTCTGAGTGCATCGGCCCTATATTTCTCATTTATAGTGTCTGCAACACCACTCTCATAAGACATAATTGTCTTATTTGCCAACAAAGTTAGCTTCTTTTCTACCTCATCGTAGAATTCTAGGCATGTCATTGATCCCTGTCTCAGGGTGGACAATTCCTGCTCGATTAAGTATATCGGCCGTTTGTCCGCGTAAGTAAAGTCAAGTCTGGAGATTATAGCGCTAAAGTTAAGCACTGTGTTAAAAGAAGAAAGTACTGCGTCGGCAGCACCTCTCACTTTGTTTCTAATAATAGTAACGGCTTGGTAGTGGCGTTCACTGCCATCGACCTCCTAAATAATTCGTAGGCATTGTGTGCGGCTTCCCGCCAGGATACGTACGTGCCTTGGTGGCCGAAAAATTCCGGAAGGGACTTTATCGCGTCTAGCGTAATGTCGCAGGTAGTTAGGGGGGTTGATTGTTACCCTACTATATTTTTCTACCTTAGGTTTGTTTATTGTTACTTGATTCTGTAAAGCAAGAAGTCTTCTGTCAAACTCCGTTTTCTGTTCGGCTAAAGCTCTCCTGACCTCTGCTTTTACTATCTCGCTAACTTGTTCTGTATTCATTGTATTTGGTCTGTTTGCTGCTAAATTTAAATTCTTAAAGAGGTCCTCCAACACCTCGGTCATTTAATATTCCAAGATTTTCTTAAAAAAAATTTCACAAAGGACACAGGTTTATTTAGCACCTATTTTTTTATTAATTTTTATTTTTATTTTTTTTTTTAAATTTCAGTTTTGCACTTTCACTAATTCTTTTAGAGCACTTCACTTACCTCTTCATACTTAGGTGTTATCCTAGCCTACGTTAATTCTTGATTTTCTTCTTTGGGTTGTAACGATTCTTGTTTCTACTCCTTCCGTTGTTGCTTGCTTCAAATTCTTCTAACTGTTTGCGGTTATTATCATTAACTTCATATTTTACCAGGATGCTTGTTTCAAATCCTTCTAGCTGTTTGCGGTTATTATCATTAACTTCGTATTCACCAGGATGCTTGTTTCGAATCCTTCTAACTGT
>NW_023467579.1:0-6502 GCF_013731165.1 Rhagoletis pomonella
TTATTGTTATTATTGAGCCCTAGTTTTTATATGTACCTTGTGAATCTTCCTACCAGTGTCCGTCTCTAGGGTTACTCGGTTGTCCTTGCGAACCCTTTCCTTTTTATAGAGTGGTTTTTGTTTACTCTTAATCTGTTTGTCCCTTACATAGACATCGTCTCCTACCATAAACTTTTTTATGCCTTTCCTTCTCCTATTTAGTCGAAGGTTTCGCGATTCTTGATTTTTTCTAATTCGATCTTTAATTTCCCTGTGGACCTTACTTCTAAAATCTGTCAGTCTTTGGTAATTTATTCTTTCGGTTCTATTAAAGAATACATCACTAGGCTTCCTCTTGGTCACAGAGTGAATCGTTGTATTATAGCGGTCGACTGCAATGTAGGCTAGTTCTTTGGGACTCGTATTGCTTATTTCCTTTCGCAGACATCGATAGATTTCGATCAAAGTTGAATGAAATCTTTCGATCTGCCCATTCACTTCACTTCTTTGCACTGGAGTTTGGTACAATTCAATCCCTAAACCTCTTATATAATTGCTTACTAGAGGGCTCATAAATCCTCTCTCATTGTCTGTTACTATTACCCGGGGGGTTGTGAAGTAGTGGATAACCTTGGCAAATTTTGCGCGAAGAGTGAGAGATGAGCGGTTCCTTATGTGGAAAAGTTTTGCAAACTTCGAAAATTTGTCAACACAGGATAGAAATTTTTCGTTTTGGATTTCGAAAATGTCAACGTGCAATATTTCGCATGGGTATTTAGGAATAGGCGTTTCCTTTATAGGGGGTACCGCGGGATGTCTATCGTACTTGTTTGTGAGGCAAGTTTCGCAGATAGATGCGAATTTCCTTATCCGACTTGCCATTTTAGGGAAATAGTACTTTTCCAGGATTTGCTCTTTATTTTCCCTGGGGTTTCTGTGTGCCCTCTTATGTTCATCTTCCACTATTTTGCAAATTCTGTCTTCGTTGGCCACGTCCTCAACTACCCGTTGAGTTATCCTAATTTTATATAAAAGAAAATGTTCTAAATATACCTCCTGTAGGAGTTGCAGACGATTCTCTGGGATTTTAATGCCATTTATGAGTGACGGATTGAGTCGCTCCTTTAGTACTTGTATTACTGTCGGTTTATCGATGCTATCCAGGGTTATGTAGTGTCGAGTAAAACCAGGATGTGGGTTTTCTACACATGTCAAAGCCTTACCTTCCCTGAGCACTATTTGATTACGAAATACATTCAGGGGACATTCGACGTGTGGAATAAGGTCCGATGCGTCCTGCTCCGCGCTATGGACAGTTGCCATATCGCTTTCAATCTCTGAAGCTGAAGCGCTGTTCAATTGTGCATCTACCCTTGTCGGACTTCCACTTTCATCATCATCTACCTTACCCGTTGACTCTGCACTGGTTAAATTGTTTGCTTGGCACGGCAGTCTTGACAGAGCATCGGCCACGACATTTGATTTACCTGGAGTGTAAATCAATTCGTGGTTGTACTCTTCGATTCTGGCCTTCCATCTCTTCAGCTTTGCATTGTAATTTCTGCTTCCCAATGCAAAAGTGAGAGGTTGGTGGTCAGTATAAATCTTAATCATCTTTGCACCATACAAATACGATCTTAAATTGTCCAGGGCCCAAACAATTGCCAGCATTTCCTTTTCATTTGTGGCGTAGTTCTCTTCTGTTCGGGTAAGGGAGCGCGATATATATGCGATTGGCCGGTCTCTTCCGGGTTCGCCTTGGGATAACACCCCTCCTATGGCATAGTTCGAAGCATCAGTTGTAAGATTGAACGATTTTCCGAAATCAGGAAAAGCAAGGATGTCTGAGCAGACAAGCAATTTTTTTAGGTCCTCAAATGCCCTAAGAGCATCCGCATCCAGTTTAATGCGAACGTTTCTCGACTGACTGGCCTTGATCTGCGCATTTTCCCCCCGCGTTAGGTTGGTTAAGGGTTTCGCCACTCTGGCGTAATCCCGGATGAATTTTCGATAATACGATGACATTCCAAGGAAACTTTTCAACTCTTTTAGCGTTCGGGGAGGTGACAGAGCTTCTATGGCCTGTACCTTTGAGGGGTCTGCTTTTATACCGTCGGAGGTTATTATATACCCCAGGAACTCTACCTCTGTTCTCATAAACTTTGTTTTTTCTATGTTTACCCTGACGTTGGCATCTGCCAGCCTTTCGAATACTATATCGACATTTTTCATATGCTCGTCTAAATCTTTACCAAACACTATGATATCGTCAATATATACGTAGCATATTTTCCCAATATGTTCCTTCAAGACGTCGTCTATCATGCGCTGAAATATGGCCGGTGCATTCCTCAGCCCAAAAGGAAGTCTTAAAAATTCGTACTTCCCATTCATGGTTGAAAATGCTGTTTTCGGGATGTCAGCCTCTTTCATTGCTATTTGGTGGAACCCGGACGTTAGGTCGATGGTCGTGAAGTATTTGGCGTGGCCGAGGCTGGCTAATGTTGCGTTGATGTCAGGGATAGGATAGGTATCGGGTATCGTGATTGCATTCAGGCGTTTAAAGTCCACTACCATTCTGTATTGCTTTTCTCCTGACGGCTTTGGTTTTTTAGGTACCACCCAGATTGGAGAGTTGTAAGGGCTTTTGGATGGACGAATAATACCTTCGTCGAGTAGTTCGGAAATCTGTCTGTCCACCTCTTCTCTCATATTGGCCGGGTAGGGATAGCTTTTGGCGTATATAGGATCTTCTGTGGTAGTTTTTATTTCGGCCCTGACAGACGTTTTAATGTTAATTTTTGCGCTCAAAGGCTCAAAGAGATGTGAGTATTTTTTAAGTAGCGATTTCAAAGCGGGCAACACTGCCTCCGGGATCGATGCCTCAGAAAAATTAATACCCCCAACGGTTTTGTTTTTGAGTGGAATTTCAATACCCGGATCTATTTTCAAGGTATGATTTTTCCTGTCTATTACAGCCCCCAATTGTTTCAGGGTATCGTCGCCTATTATACCATCGAAAGAAGTCAGTCCTGGTAAGGCATAAAACGTTAGTACAGTATCATTCCCCATACTGTGAAAAAATTGTCCACTAATTTTTTTGTTAATTGGAACAGGCCCTGCAACAGTTTGCACTGAAAAGGGTGGATCAACCGGAGTTGAGCGGGCGGCTAGTTTGGGATTCACAAAATTTTTGTTCGCCCCTGTGTCGACAAGAAACTTTAGGGTAATATTGTCTTTGGTGACGCAAGTGAGGTAGGGTATGCTGGAATACAGAGCAGCGGCCTTTATATGAAATAGGCTGGTGGCCCGTCCATCATAAAATTTACCTGCTGAGCCTCTTCTTCTCCTGGCTCACTGCTACTTGCTTCCACGTTGTAGAGTCGTTGATGTTTTGGAAGTCTTTCAATTGATGATGCTGGTCCTCTTTTAAACGCGTTGTTGCTTGCAGGTCGATTCATGTAGTTTACCTGCTTAGTCTGAACGCTGCCATCGATTTCCATTTTCTCCGCAGGTTTCGGAGCCGTGGGTCTGCCTGGAGGCGAAGTGTTGGACTCTTGGTTTGACTGGAACCTATTGTATGGCACTCTGTTGTATCCTTGGCCAGCGTTTCTGTTTGTCCAGTTATAACTGGTGCGGGCTCGAGGAGGTATGGCCGGCCTCTGCTGGTTTTGCAACAGGTTATTCGTAGGAACAACAACCCTATTCACTGCGTTCGTATGCACTATTGTATTTCTTAAAGTCAGGTTTTGGATGTCAAGGCAAGCTGAGTACGCTTCTGGAAGTGTTTTTGGTTTCTGGACTATTAGCATGCGTGATAATTCAGGGTTCAGACCCCTAATAAACACGTCAAGGGCCCTATTCCGGTATGTTTCTATGAGGACGGAAACCGTTTCCTGCGTATAATCGTCGCATTTAATCTTGTTGACGATCAACGACAGTTGGTGGTTAACTGTCGCATAAAATTCATCTAGTTTGGAATTTCTTTGAGCCAACTGATTTAACTGGTGTTCTAGCGTCCGTATGTCCCTCTTGTCTGCGTAGTGCAGTGATAGGACCTTTTTTATCTCAGTCCAGTCACTCTCGAAAACATTATATGCAACTAACGCCGCATCAGCCCCTCCCCGGATTTTTTGCCTAACGTGCTAAAGGATAGCCCTATACAAAGGTTTTCCCTTGATCACTTCGTAATCGGAAAGGATGCCCTCGACATTATGTATCCATGAAATATATTGAGCTGGATTTCCCTCAAAAGTTTGCAGCTCTTTGACACAGTCGGGGAGCCTGCCGATTTCCTTGAGGTCCTGTTCGGACATTGGCGCTCGGGTGTTCGCGACTGAGCTCCCTTGTTGAGCCACACTATTTTCTCCTTCTACACTGCCCACACTATTTGCTCCTTCGACACTACCTAGCCTACCGTCAATCCTGGTAAGGTTTTGGTCTAGGATTGCGCTGCTCGCTTCTATCCGTGCTAGTCGAGCCTCTAAACCTAACCCATTTTTTTCAATTCCCGTCAGACGCCCCTCCAATTTTCTAATTTGTTCGAGGAGAGCGTTAATTCCCCCAGTTAATTCGTTTACTTTTGTCGTTAGTGCGTCCATTATCTCTTGTTTCAAATATTTATGCACGTTTTCTTTAAAAATTGAATTTTTTTATTATTATTATTTGTTTGCAAAGTTTTATACGATCAGGTACCGGGTACTGCCAGCAAGAATATTCTTTTTCGTTTTGCACGGTTATTAGCTTTTTTTTTGTTTTTTTTTTGCTCGGATCTTCGTCCTCGTGCTATGTTTGTATTTTCTTTTTGTGCAAATAGTTTTTGTTTCGGAAAAAAAACAATCAGTCTCGATTTGAGTTAGAGGTCGGTTCCTTTCTTACGTTTTCAGAGTTTCCTGCAAAAAGATAAGAAAGGAGCCGCGATTAGACTTGTGAAACTTTTACCGTGTTCTTATGTGTACGGCGACATGTACCAGGTTGGCGTTTCACGGCACATTAGTCTTTAAAGAAAGAGTTTCGGTCAGGAAGGGCTGTGTCATCCTTTTTAGTCGTCAACAATCAGATTGAAGGCAACCTACTAAGGCACAACTTACTTCACAACATAATCTTGTTCCTATTGCAATTTCCAGTGTGTTCTTATGTGTACGCTGGAAATGCCGCAGAAATCGGAGTAGCAGTATCCAGTGTGTTCTGATGTGTACGCTGGAGACACCACAGGCAGCTTAATGCAGGAAAACAAGATATGTTAACCTATTGGCCTTCGATGAGGTGAGTATCTGCCTAGGAGTATAGGGTCAGGGACTCACCCAGCCATGAGATCGTGCCAGGATATTCAGTATTGTAAAGGCGTAGTCGTGGACGGTGTCAATTTGTTTTAGTTTTCACTTTGAATAAATGCTATTTATTTGTGTACCTGAGGGTCTTCGGGGTCACAGGTCCACTTAATATCATGTTATTCCTGGTTCGGTCGCTGATGACCCGCAGGATATGACGTAGTAATTTACAGCTTTAGCCTGAGGTTCATTCGGGGTCACAGGTCTAAGCGACAATTTATCACTCTGCTATTAGAGCCTTTAATTTTTTTGCTCTCACATTTTTTATTGTTTCCTTATTTACCTCTTCTGGGAAGAGGAGCTTTTATACTCTGGAGGGTCCCGTAAGGAATCGCAGAGTTAAGCTTCTATTATAAACCGGAGGGTCCCCCCGAAGGTGGTGAATCGCGGCTTCAAGGATATTAAGTTATGGATGGTCAATCCGTAAATTATTCAGTTCACTATTTGATTTTTATTCACTTCTTTGGTTTGACCCCTTCTAGGAAGGGGAGCTTTTATACCCTGGAGTGCCCCTGGAGTTGGGGATCGCAGAGCTAAGCTAATGTTATAAACCGGTGGATACCCAAAGGTAGTCAACGGTTTCAAAATATTTTGTTATGTGGATGTACAAGCCATAAATTTATAAGCACCTTCACATTCAACACTTCCACTTATCACAACACTGTTCATCACTTGTCACGATCACTTGAAAAAGGACTCCAGCAGTTAAGAGGATCCTTTTCCTTAGCCCCACAATTAAGGAGGCCCTTCCTCAGAGACCCACACTTTCAGTGGGTCCCTGCTCGGGCGCCAGTCATCGAGCTCACATCCGTGAGCCCGAAAAAGTTAAAGTTGGGGGCCGCACGGCGGCCCCGAGTTGTCCTTCCTAAAATAAAAGACAATAATTAGTTTTGTACAAGTATATTTACCATCTGCTTCTGCTGTCCCAAACGGAATGAATGCAACATATTTCTTAATACTATGACTTACTGTCTAACCGGCTGAATTAACTGCTGACGCTGCGCTTCCCATAGATTCAATTATGCTAACGTATGTTCGATTATTTTTGCATGAGAGTTCAATTACCCGCACTGGTTATGCGCGTGTTTGGGGAAGTGCGGCGTCAGCACATTCACACAGGTATGTGTGTTAGCCCCCGTATTAACTTACATATTGTTACGATTATCCTTGAAACCTCGAGGGATTTTCCAAAT
>NW_023467580.1:0-6501 GCF_013731165.1 Rhagoletis pomonella
TCGCTTGTTTAGATAACTATAAAACGGAAATTTGGCCGATATGATTTCTTTCTTTACAGTGTGGCCTTTCTGACCGTTTTGCAAAAACTTTAAGTTCTTTTTGCTTGGTGTGTGCACTTAATGCACTCACAGCGAAAATTCCACGTGCCTTCATTACAAAATTGCAGGAAATGAGCCAGAACTCCTCTTTGAATTATAAAATTCAGCAATTACTAAGAGGGTGCAAAACTGGAACAATCCAGTTCATTTTTGTTTGGTCATTTTTTTTCTGAGTTTCCATATGCAAATCTTAAAATTTTTATGGTCAAACGTTTAGTTAAACATCGGTAAGGCGAAATGCAAGTTTGAATTACCATAAAGTAAATAAACTGAAGAAATACACTACCACAAACTTAACTTTCCGTTCTATTGTTCCAGTTTTGCTCTTCAGTGTATATTTGCAAAGTCGCGCGCAAAGATCAATTTATATATTCGAAAACTACATAAAATTCTCTAAAACATTTGTCTAATTTCAAGACCTGACGGACCGGTACTCCCATTTTTTTATTAACAATATTCAGCATCTACATTTCAAAGTAAATTTTTTGGTAAGAAAATAGGAAAGTACCAAATAAATGATAAATACCTTCACCTGAATATTCCACGATATTTAAATATTTGATAACAGTTGAAAAAGAAACACTTTCTTTAATGGGTTGATCGCCAAAGGCAGCTAAACTGATTAGTCGGTATCGCGCCCATTCCAGTATTTTTTTGGAAATGTATCGTTCGTAAAGAAGGGGGGTGAGTAAATAATGTAAAATTTTGTATTTATGACTTTTACTTTTCCCTCTCTAAGTCCAACCGGTTTTTTTTTTATCAACTGTCACCATGACTTTTTTCTACCTGCCTCCATATAGTCGAAACACTGTGCGACGTTAGCGTTTCGTTTTGTAAAATAGGCGATAGAAGCCTAAACGCATCCAGGACCTTCCATGTAAGTTTGAAATTTATTTATATGGATTTGGTTAAAGTATGAACAATATTTTTATAAAATAAAAAATAAAAATTCTTGACAAACATTGTAGATATTAAAAAAATATCAACATGTGAACACTTGAATAAATCACTGTCCATGGAATTTTCATAAGTGGTACTAAAAAAGGAATATACATTTAAACTTCTTATAGCCATTTCCCATACAAATAAGAGGATTCGATCTTTATTAAAAGATTTCGTATTATTTTGGTTTTGTCAGATTTTCGATGACTATCGAAAATCGAAAGTGAAATTCGTATTATGAGCTATGCAAGCGTGTCCAAATTTTCGTTGAGTATCGAATTTTCTGTCGAACAGAATTTTGCTTTCAATTGTGTAGCGATTTGTAAGAAAATTGTGAAAAATGTATGATTTTGCATTTGTTTTCTTACTTTTTGGCGGCTAGCCACTAATTTTAAATAACTTTTTATTTTATTTTATGCAGTTCTAACGTCGTGAATACTAAACACAAGCTCGAAAGGCTGGTTTTACTTATGAAATAAAATCCCAAGACTCTGTTGACACGATCTCTGAGAACGAAATCATAGAACTGTTTTTAGTTTTAATATATTTTAAATAGATTTGGATCACACAATTTCTTAAATATATTGTGTGTCAAAATATATTCGAAAGACTACACTTAAACACTCTCAAACTTTTTCTGCTCCTGGCCAGTTTTCTAAGCTCTCATCCTCTGAAGAATCATTGAGCTCCGTTGTACTCATTTTTACCACGTTTTTATAAACCCGCTTTCTTTTTTATTTCATTTTAATTTGCACAAATTTACATATGCACATATGTATAAGTACACTTTTTAGTTTGCTCGATTTGTAAACAAAGCTTCTCAGCGGCGAAAATATACTATTGTGAACAACCTAAATGAGCGAAATTCACAATAGCGCTATTCTTCATCGAATGAGCGCCATAATACCGAATATAAATTCGTTCGATCAGCACTTTCGACCACAGTCGAAGATCGAATGCAGCGCGTAATAAGTGCCAGAAGTTGCGAAACAAATATTTGACCGCATTTATAATTTAAAACGCTACAACATTGCACCAATACCCAATAGGAGTGATACTCCAGATAGCTTTGGAACTAACTCAAAGCCAAAATACAAAAGAAATGGGAAAAATAGTCACACTATTAAAGCAAGTCATGCAACAAGTCCCAACAATGATGAATCTCCTCGTCACTCTTACGACTAAACACTGCGCATCTTAGAATTCCTTAAACAAATTTATTTGGAACGTTACTTGAAGTTAAAGCGTTTACTCAGACCCAAGACTACATATTCTGTTGATATCTGAAACTCATTTTATTAATGAAAACCACTTTGAAATTGCAAACTATAAATTCTACTACACAAAGAACTCAGACAACAAAGCTCATGCTGGCTCGTACGTGACTAATACTACGTTTATGCGACAGAATTCATGTATTCTTCATTTCATGAATTCAAAAATGGTCCCGTTTATGCATAGTTCGCGAATCGATGAAATAAAGTGTTGTGTCTTTTTTGACCTCCTTTTGAATTTGCAAAAGCCGTTGGTACCAGGCAATGAACGATATTATGTTTAAATTGGTTTTAATATATTTTCAGTTTATTCTATTTGAATTTATTTTATATTTGAACAATTCCGCACAACTTTTCTAGTGTTTTAAATCCTCATGCTTTTTAATCTAAACTTGCACTTCACGATTTCATGAAATGATAAAAAAACGGGGTGCCGAATTCATGGCTAACTTTCGTGTATAATTGAATTCATGAAATGGTGATTATGCAGCAAATTTTAACCCAAATTCATGGAATGAATTCGTGAATTAGCCTACGCATAAACGTAGTATAATTCGAAGAGGCACGCTAACGGTATCCGCAATTTACAGCCGACCCAAACACATCAGTACTATTGAAAAACCTTTCATTTTCAATTTCCTTGAAAATAGGTTCATAGCCGGAGGCGATTTCAACGTAAACCATACCTATGGGGCTCTCGCCTTATTGCTTACAAAGGACGACAACTCTACGCTGCTTTCAGAAAGTTGAATTTATCTCCGCTCTCGTCCGGAAAACCTACATACGGCGAAATAAAATACCCGACTTGATTGATTTCTGCATAGCCAAAGGCATTGAACCCTCCGAAATAACTTCTAGCTCTTGTTTCGACTTGTCTCCTGATAACCCCCCTGTTTAATTCGTCCTCAATAGCAATTTTGCTGCCAAACCTTCGGATCCATGGTTTCTTCCACGCTTAATTTGAATTTACCTCCTGAATCCCAAGAAACACTCACAACAACAAGCCGCACAGTGAAAGATTTGGTCCATGTAGCTACTTTTAATTCTGTAATTCGGAAACTATTGAAGATAGATTATAGAAATTTTGCACAAGGTACGGTCTATCTTAGGCGAATCTTTAAAAAAAAAAATTGTCTTTTAGAGGTACTGTCACGCCAACCTATTATATAACTGTAATTTTTAAAAAGCAAAAGCTGAAATATTTAACTAACTACAAAAGCTAAAATGCCCAAAATTTATATTTAGAATTTCCTTATAGCAAGGAATTATAAACTGACTGAAATGGACTTAAAATTTTGATTTTTTTTTTAAATTATGGGCGTGGCAAAAATCGATAAAAAAAAGTCAAGTTGGGTCAACAAAATTCCGTTTAAAAGCAATATTTCTTGCTCTATTTACAAAAATGAGGTACCATTGGAAAGGTAGTGAATCAATATTTTTTTTTTTCAAAAGCGAAAATATAAAAATTTGTCTCCGCCGCGTTCAAATTGATTTTTTAATTTAAATTTTCTAATTGTTATGGTTTCGTCTTTATCAGGAATTTCTAAAAACAGTTTTGTGATTATTTTGAAATTTAGCGATATAAAATAATTTAACTACTATTTTCTTAAAAATGGAAATAGTACACTGTGAGCCGCCTGGAATTTCACACCTTACCTTAACAAACACAAAAGTGTATCAACCTTTCTAGAAGTAAAGAGAAAAACGATTTGCAAGGAAAAGGTGGCAACAAACTAAATACCCTGAAGATATTTAGAAAAGGATTAAATAAGCTCACAAAAGAGCTAAAAGAGACCCTTAATATCGAACGAAACTCCCAAACCCAACTCCCAATACCCTCAGCAGTATTGATGCATCTGCAACTACTCTCTCTGGAAAGCAGGTAGCAAATTCAAGAGACCCAGCCTGACAGAATCTGCAATAAGAAAGGAAAACAACGAATGGGCAAAGGGTGTTTAAAAAAAAAGCTAACACAGTTGCGAGCTATCTTAAAACGGTTTTCACTCCGCATAACTTTGAACCCCCACCCGAGACAATCAATAAAGTCAATGGCACCCTGAGTTGTGCTCATCAAATGAACCTACCCATATAAAAATTTACTAAAGCAGAAGTTAAAATTGCAATTGAAAAGTTAAGCATGAAAAAAGCTGCCGGCTATGATCTCATTACCAGCCAATTGCTAAAGCAATTATCCAAAAAGGATCTCACTTTTTTGACTTACTTGCTTAATTCTGTCCTTATTACAGGTTTTATGCCACTACAATGGAAAGTGTCACACATAAAAATGATTCTCCAACCCGGAAAAAGTGCTGATAAAACAGAATCATATCGACCAATTAACTTACTACCCACAATCTCCACTCTCTCATGAAAGTTCTCTTCCTTAAAAGGTTACAGCGAAAACGAATATCAAATAATCAATTTGTCTTCAGGAAAAAACACAGTACAATTGTTGGAAAGATTTACTCGACCAAAAACAGGGCTCGAATCGTAACATCCGTTCACGGATCGAAAACGATACGAAAGAAAATTACGTGAAACGTCAGGCAGTATAAGCTGAATGGGACAAATAGTACGTTCACGTATGTCATGATCCGAAAAATGTATTTTTACGTGACGAATAGTACGATATCGTATGTGACGATTCGAGCCCAGTATTGTACTGCTGCCTTCTTCGATATCTTAAGCTTTCGATCGCGTTTGGCACGATGGATTACGTTATAAAAGTAAAACTACACTTCCAATTAACTACTATATATTTATTCAGTCCAAACTTAAAAATCCCTACTTTCTCGTCAAACAGAGTATGGGACAGTCCAAACTTCATGAATGTTTAGCAGGCGTACCCCAAGGAAGCGTTATGGGCCCAATCCTAAATTTCTCTCCACATATGACCTCCCTAGAAAAGCGATTTGGCTTCAGGGAAAAACACAGCACAATTGAACAAGACCACAGGCTTGTTGAAAAGATTTTCTCTGCCTTCGACCAAAAAACATTATTGTACTGCTGCCTTCGATCGCGTTTGGCACGATGGATTACGTTATAAAATTCAAACTACACTTCCAATTAACTACTATATATTTATTCAGTCCTAACCCTAAAAATCGCTACTTTGTCGTCAAACTGGTATGGAACAGTCCCAACTTTATGAATGCTTAAAAGGCGTACGCCAAGGAAGCGTTATGGTCCCAATCCTAAATATACTCTACACATATAGGGAGGTGTCGTATGTGTAGAAGGAATCACCGTCGGCACCTTTGCTGATGATACTGCTCTTTTATCAGTGGACGCTGACCCTAATTTGGATTCACTCAAACTTCAGGAGGCTTAAATAAGACAGCTCCCTGGTTAAAAAATTTGCGAATAAAGTCAAAATCTGTCCGGGTGATATTCACCTTCAAGCGAGATACTTGCCCGCCCGCCAAACTCAATGGTGTATACATATGTATCAGAGTTGTTGCGAATGTTCTCATTCACAACCGCGGAGCTTCCACATTAAATTTAACATTCGCATTCGCAATAATCAATGCGGAGCTTTTGCGAATGCGACTGTTGTGCAAGTGCACCGATATAACGTATATCTTGCAAAAAAAAATACAAATTGTCGCCAATATTTCGTCGAAGTTCTTGCAAAACTGCATCGACCAGTTGCAAGACCGCCTATTCGCGGAAAAAATGAGATTTGGTAACCCTGAACTCCAGGCATCGAGACTTATGCATAAAAATCGTGAAGTCGTTATTAAAACAGATTTAAAAAAAAAGCTAGAGAAAATATCGCCTATCATGGCAATGCTTTGAAAGAATAAACTGTTTTTTTGGTCTCCTGTAAAATTTGAGTGCCGTAAGATAGGCGCTTTTGCAATTGGACGATGGGCGGGGTTTTGCAAAAACATCGACGATTTGATAAAAATGTCTTTAAACATCTGATGGGTATTCATGAAAACGCGTAAATGCCTCGTCACCGCGTAAACCTAGCAAATAATTCGATTTTTCACACAAAACCAAGTAAGTTTACGAGGTTTACATGATTACGAGGCATTTGCGCGTTTTGATGAATTGTCCTATTATTTCTAAAACTATATAACCGAGCTATCAAGGGGCAGTCATATAAGTTTCCACTTTTACTTGAACTTTGACGTACGTCAAAGAGAACATAGTGCTTTTAATAATTTTTTGGACCAATCTT
>NW_023467581.1:0-5626 GCF_013731165.1 Rhagoletis pomonella
AGCTTCTATCCAATGCGTCGGCATTAGCGTCAAGGGAATCCGTAACAGAAATGGCGCCCAACGTGGGGCCCACGAAAGGCTCGTGGACTTCATGAATGTGACTCCATCGGGGAGTCTATTTTGTCCGTCTGTAATTATATAATTTTGGAAACCGACAGGATGGGATTTTTAGAATGTGAGGGCTAAATGCACTTATTACTAACCCGAAGCTGTTGCATATAACTTAATGTATTGATAAGCTGTGAAGTTGTTACTGGATTTTAACTCCTTGCGGCTATATGCTAAGGGATTAACCAGGGTAAACTTCTAGTAATCAGTGGTAAACTTAATTCAATGTGTAAGATTATTGGATATCTTTTGAGGAATTTTGGTTGGGTGTGGCTTAATGCTGACCCAGTAAACCCAACAGATGAAAATAATAAAATTATACACATTTTACATCGTCTACACGACATATGTTTTATGGATTTAGCTTAATGTAATCGTTTCATTTTTGAAAACTTCATATCTTCAAACGAACAGTAGTAGTTATGAGTATGGAGTACTGATTGCAATATCCTCTGTACCTTTTATTGGAAGGTTAATGCCTAATTACTAATACCGCCAACAAAATCCTAGGGAAAGTAAACCAATTCATTACGGCACTCGATTGTTTTGTTATCGTTATCAGGAGTTGTACAGGATCAGATAAAGGGGTTCTAATACCAGTGTTAACCAAAAAAAAAAAAAAGGGAATACATGTATATTACAGCCATGTCTGTAAGAAACAGTGCTGAGAATATACCTGGTCAGGGGCAAACCTGTATGATTTGCCGAGAAACCTTTAGGGATAACGAGGACCTGCTTACAACTGTTTGTTCTCATAAATTTCATCGATTATGTTTAACTTCCTGGCTGAAGCGAGAACCGTATTGCCCTCAATGTCGAACAGTGTGCAGTAGTCGTGACTTTCCCGCAACGGGTGCCCTCACTAGAGCCCGTGCAGCTATGCAAAAGGACTCGGCGACTATCAATAATTTAGTAAATATAGACCCGCCGCAACCAAACCCATTACAGGAGGAGGGCGCAGTCGGGTTTTCCACTGATGCTGGAAACCGTATTAATAAACAATCAGATTCATTGACCAACGACTCACGCATGCGCACTCTGGTTGACGCGATCGTGTCCGCCCGGCAAACGAATATTGTACAGGAGATTGAAGCGCGAGTAGGACAGTTGATTGAACGGAAAATTGAAGGGTCTATAACTAATTTATTAGGTAGGGGCAACCTTAACGATGTGCCAACGCCAAGGGCTAATGGGTTGCAAAATAGGAACCCCTCACCACAGAACCACCACGTTTACACGCCTGTACTACCCCAAGAAATGCCCTATTTTGAAAATCTGAATAGTTTCAATCGACAACTTGACCAATTAAGACTTAGCGACGGATCAGCTAGCTTCCGAACTAGTAAAGTTGCCCAGCTCGTTGCCAGCTGGGATATTAAATTCGACGGAACCACACGTTTGTCAGTAGAAAGTTTTATATATCGCATAGAGTCACAAGTTGTAGACACCCTAAATGGAAATTTCAACGTGTTATGCGAAAATATACAAAGCTTGTTTACAAATGAAGCCAAAGACTGGTACTGGCGGTATCGTCGAACGGTCGATCGAGTTACATGGCCATCGCTTTGCCAATCGTTACGCACCCATTTTGCTGAACACAAATCTGACAGCGAAATAAAAGAAACAATTCGGTCCCGGAAACAAGGACCTACCGAAACCTTTGATGAATTCCGTAACGCGATTTTAAAATTAGCTGAGGGTTTAGGTTCTCCACTATCAGAAATTGAATTGGTAGAAATCTTGCAAAGAAATTTGCGTCCGCGCATTCGCCAACAACTTTTATATGTTTCAATAAATTCACTGGCAGAACTTCGAAGACTATGCTTAAAAGGCGAACGACTATTGAGTGAAATCAATAGTATGCAACGACAAATTCCGCGTCGTCAGGTTAACGAGATTAATTGTGAGGAGGACATCGAATTAGACGATCCGGTCGTCGAAGTAGATGCGTTAGGACAGCGAGGAAAGAGTGCAAAAATACTATGCTGGAATTGTAAGAAAGAAGGCCACCGCTATTTCGACTGCTTAGAGGAAAGGACTATATTTTGCTATGGATGCGGGGCCGCAGGCATTTACAAACCCAAATGTGTATCATGTAATCCGGGAAACTTGAAGATGAGCGAGGGGTCGAAAGTGACTCCTCGCCAAGACCCAAATACAATGAAGTAAAAGCACTTATACGCCCCAATGCACCAGATATTGCCCAAAAGAAATTAACAGACATTGTCCTTTATGGAATTCGCTTGCAGAAATATAATCAAGCAAGAACCAAAATATTTGACGAAGACGACTGTTCGCTAACCCCGACTAGTCGTTCTTCGATTCGTATGAACACCTTCTGGAGACATGTCAAAGTTCAGCGTAAAAATATCTCAAACGTTATAGGTAGCATACGGAATAAAGGAGTAGATTTGAGACCCTATGCACAAATAACGGTTTTAAATCGAGAATATCTGGCACTTCTTGACAGCGGTGCACAAGTATCCTGCTTAGGTAGCTCGCTGGCAAAAGAAGTATGCAATACTCATAAGCTAAGGAACCATAAGACGTCCGTGTGTACCGGAGATGGTAGAAAGCAAATAGTTTTTGGTACGATCACGCTGGAAGTTAAGTTCAAGGAAGATACACATGAAATACATTTTTTTGTCATACCAGACATGTCTCAGAACGTAATATTAGGTGTGGATTTTTGGAGCAAGTTCCAACTAGCACCACATTTGATCTCCCAAATCGATGTTTGTTTTAAAGAGAATACGATAGATGAAAACAACTTTGCACTAACGGCAGATCAACAAAGATATCTGGAAACTGTAAAATCAAGATTTCCCAATTGTGAAAAAGACGGGTTAGGCAAAACCGCATTAATGGAGCACGAAATAAAGGTTGAACCCAATACCTGTCCGATCAAGCAACGATATTTCCCTATCTCTCCCGCCATTGAAAAAATTGTCCATGCCGAAATAGACGAGATGCTTCGCTTGGGGGTAATTGAAGAGGCCCCAAACAGTCCGTGGTCGAGTCCAGTTGTGTTAGTCCGAAAGTCCGATAAAGTCCGTCTGTGTTTAGATTCAAGAAGAGTTAACAGTATCACTATCAAAGACGCTTACCCTCTACCGCACATAGAGGGCATTCTGAGTAGTTTACCAAAAGCCGAATTTATTACATCTCTCGATCTTCGTCGCGCCTTTTGGCAGATACCATTGGCCGAAAATTCACGAGATTTCACATGCTTTACGGTTCCTAACCGGCCATTATATCGTTACCGTGTAATGCCATTTGGCCTTTGTAATGCGCCACAAGCTTTGTGTCGTCTAATGGATCGAGTCATACCACCTCAACTCAAAAATCAAGTTTTTGTGTATCTTGATGACCTCTTGGTCGTGTCGCCAGACTTTGATACTCACATGTCAGTGTTATTAGAAGTGGCTCAACAACTTAGGAAGGCTGGTCTTACCATTAACGTGACAAAAAGCCATTTTTGCATAAAAGAGGTTAAATATCTGGGTTACCTTGTGGGAAATGGGACGCTTCGGACGGACCCTGACAAGGTTGCGTCTGTTATTAATTACCCAACACCTACAACCGTTAAGCAACTGCGCAGATTTTTGGGTATGGCCGGCTGGTACCGCCGATTTATCGATAACTTTGCATCCATAACTACGCCTCTTTCCGATCTTCTGAAAAAACGCAAATCATTCGCCTGGAATTCAGAAGCCCAAAAAGCATTCGATACGGTAAAAGAGAAACTATGTACTGCCCCCGTGTTGGCTGACCCTAACTATGGGAAACCGTTCATATTACAATGCGATGCTAGCAAGCTAGGCGTTGGGGCAGTCCTCGCGCAAGCCAATGATGAAGGTATCGAGACTCCCATAGCGTACTTCTCCCAAAAATTGAACAAATCACAAACTAATTATAGTGTGACGGAGTTAGAGTGCTTAGCTGTCATTCTGAGTTTAAAGAAGTTCAGGGCTTACATCGAAGGACAAGAATTTAAAATCATCACGGATCACGCAAGCTTGCAATGGCTCATGCGGCAGGCAGACCTCTCTGGAAGATTAGCCCGCTGGTCTTTGAAGCTCCAACGATTTCGTTTCACTATTGAACACAGAAAAGGTACACAAAACATTGTTCCGGATTGCTTATCTCGACAAAATTTCGAAGACGTGTCCAGAGAAGTCAATGAGGTTTCCGAGTCTTATGTTCAACCCCTGGTCGACCTTGATAGGCCAGAGTTCAAATCCGATGAATATGAAAAGCTGAAGGAGTATATTCGCAGTAATATATCTCGATTGCCTGATTTACACATTGTGGATGACCATGTCTACAAACGCACTGAAAGGGCGGATGGAAACCCAGAAAACGAAGCATATAATTGGAAGCTATGGGTACCTAAATCATTAGCTACAGAAGTGATAGAAAACGCGCATGCGCCGCCGAATAAATCTCATGGGGGTATTGCAAAAACCTTGGATCGACTGCGCAAAAATCTTTATTGGCCAAACATGGCCGTAGACGTTAAGGAATTTCTTTCGAAGTGTGAGATTTGCAAACAAAGTAAAGCGGCAAACACAATTCTTCGACCACCTATGATAACGCAATATATAGTTCAAAGGCCATTCCAAAAGCTTTACATTGATCTTCTTGGACCATACCCCAGATCTAAGCGCGGAAATATAGGAATTTTAATAGTCCTGGATCATATAACCAAATTTCCTTTGCTGAAACCAATCAAGAAATTTCACACCTCGGTTATCTGTGACTTTTTGCAAGAACAGGTGTTCAGTATTTTCGGTACACCTGAAATAATTATGAGCGATAACGGAAAGCAATTCAAGTCAACACAATTCAATCAGTTACTTAGCCAGAGAGGAATACAGCATGTATATACCGCCCTTTACAGTACGCAAGCAAATGCCAGCGAACGTGTTAATCGCTCTATAATTGCGGGTATCAGATCGTATTTGCAAAGAGATCAAACCGTTTGGGACAGGCATTTACCCGAAATCAGCGAAGCTCTGAGGGGTGCATATCATCAAACGATTGGATTTTCTCCGTATTATGCCCTGTTTGGACAACAAATGATGACTCATGCAAAAGACTACCAACTTCTACGTCAGCTAGATTCACTAGACAGCAATATGGTAGAGAGATCAGATAGATTGCAGTTAGTTCGCAAAACTATTGGGGAAAACATCCAAAAAGCGTTTGAAACCTCAGCAAAGCGATATAACTTACGAAGCTCTTCGCAGACCTTTAAAGTGGGTGACATAGTATTCAGGAGGAATTTTGTATTGAGTGATGCGAGTAAAAGATTGTGCGCCAAATTGGCTCCAAAGTTCATCAAAGCAAAAATCATTGGGATCAGAGGAAACTGTGTTTATCACCTAGAAGACGTAGGTACGAGAAAACGAGAGTTTTACCACCAGAAAGATATTCGAAAGAGCTAAGTATAGTACAGAGTGATCCCCGCGGGGGAGTGTGTACCGTCGTACATACAAACCGAAATGAGTACCCG
>NW_023467581.1:5726-6500 GCF_013731165.1 Rhagoletis pomonella
AATATGAAGAGAATCTATTAAGAGAACTTTTTAGAGACTTACACTAAAAAATTCAAGAGAATATTTATATGGTACGCTTCATGGATAGTTTTTTCTTTTTTTCTCTAACTTAGGATTCATGAACCATTTGGTTTCTCATAATATGAATGCGTTACCAATTAGCAAAATTAAACAAATTTAGGTAAGATTAAATTGGAATCCAATTCAAAATTTCCCGGCAGCATCCAGAATTAGGATTATTATGAATTTTTTTATTCTTTTTTTTTCCATGGACTCTAAATGATTGCTGCTTGCACTTCCCGTACGTGTTTATATCAGCAAGTCTAATATAATTTATCTGCCTCACGGTAGCCTGCGACAGTATGATATAACCGGAGCAATGCGGTTCTGCCAACCTCTCCCTTAGAACAAGTCACCAGAAATTCCCATCCACCAGATTCATAAATTCTTTGCGTTAAATTCTCGTTTAAAACAACTTTTAACTTTTACTGATTTATGATGGGCTATTAGCCATTCTCATTGGAAAATTTTACTTGGGGGGAAATTTTACTTCTGGTCAGAACTTCTCTCCACGATGTCTGGTTAGCAAAAGAGGCCATTTATTTCCGGAAGTCAAGCACGTCCCCCATTTTTTCCAGTTCTTCTTTCCTCGCGAGTTGTCAAAGTCACAAGCCTCTCAGCGCCTTTTAGGACATTCCCTATAAACCCCGTTTGCAATAACGACAACTAGATGGCGATGTAGCGACAGACATAAGCTCGGATCGAATACTTAAA
>NW_023467582.1:0-6500 GCF_013731165.1 Rhagoletis pomonella
TCCTTTTTATAGATCTTAACTAATCTAAGGATATAGTAAGCAAAACAGAACAAAGAATTGAATTTAATATTTTAAAGAGCTCGCTTGCAAGCAAGCATTAGTATCAACAAAACATACATACGCTAATCCATTTGAACTTAATTATAACTTCAGCTTTTAAAGTATGAATTAATAAAACGTTTCTTTTAATGTTATTACATATTGCATCGAATAATTTTTGAAGCGAATAATCGCACGCATGCAAAAACATAGTTTATTAGCAACAATATTTCACTTTAACATTACACTATACTTTAGTATTATATTTCAATCAAATTTATTTTGTGTAATTTTGTAAGACAATGGACGCACAGACGATTTTATCAATGACCGTAGCGACCTTAAAAGAAAATTTGCATCGGGTGGGGTTAAGCGTACAAGGACGAAAGAGTGACCTTAGGGACAGACTTCTCCGGCATCATGAACTCTTACAGAGCGAAGGTGAAGAAAGCGAAGAAGAGTCCACTTACGAGGAAGCAGCAAACCCACCACCGCAAACTGTAGTTATGAAAAATAATTTTACTTTAAAAGACATTGAAAACAGTCTACCCTCCTTTACTGGAACTGACACTTTAGACGTATATGACTGGATACAAGAATTTGAAGATAATGCCCTCACATTAGGTTGGAGTGAACTCCAAAAATATGTGTATGCGAAACAATTACTGAAGGGTGCAGCGAAGCTCTTCTTGCGCAGTCAGGCTGGAATTAGGGGTTGGGATTCATTGAAATCAGCTATTACGGAGGAATTTGGCACCAAGCTGTCTTCGCTAGACGTTCATCGTATGCTACAAAATCGCCGTAAAAAGAGTAATGAGACCTTCAGGGAGTACTTATATATTCTCATGGAAATAGCTAAGCCGATTAAATTAGAAGAAGTCAGCTTGATAGGGTATTTTGTAGAAGGTATTCCCGACACAAGAGTTAATAAAACCATTCTTTTCCAAGCAAAAACCATTAAAGATTTGAAGGAAAACTTAAAGGTGTATGAAAAGGTGCATGGCTCGCGTCTGTCATTAAATAGATCGAACTATGGACAGAATACATCGAATGCTTCAACTTCGCAAGGAAGTTCTGAAAACACGAAGAAATGTTTCAAGTGTTTAGCTACTACGCACCTGGCAAAAGACTGTAAAAAACGGGGACAAACAATATAAATGTTTTAAGTGTGATCAGACAGGACACCGTAGTTTTGAGTGTAAAGTAGGTGTAGGAAAACAAATAAAGACGGAAAATCGTACAGTTAACGCAATGTCAAACACGACATGGAATCAAAGCAGTGGTTTGATTTTAAAAAAAATTAAGATAGCTGACATTTACATCAATGCTATGGTAGATACCGGGTCCGATTTGAGCTTATTGAGGTACGACATTTTAGGAAAATTTAACTATCCACAATTAAGTAGCGAAAAAACGGAGCCTAATAGGTATTAAAGAAAGCAAATTGAACACGATGGGTGGTATTACGAAGCAAATTAAGGTAGATAATCTGTTAGTAGATATTACCTTTCATGTAATCAAAACTGATGAATTGCGCTACGAAGCTGTTCTAGGAAACGATATTCTAAAAGTGGCAGATATCTCGTTTTCGGAAGGTACTGCTGAGTTCAAGCAAAAGCGTTTGGAAGATAGCGGAATAATGGCGACGATATTTAGGGGCGCAGAATCCATCGATTCCAATAGAGAAAAAGACGCAACTCACAACTCTCTCCTAAGTGAGTTCACAGCTCTTTGTTTACACGATGACTTAGCGAGTGTAAGTGTGATCCGCCTTTGAGCTTATCTCATTTGTCTGCGGACAAGTGCGCTGCCGTAACGGCTTTAGTCGAACACTACCAGCCAGTACCTAACACACAGTCTCCAGTAGAAATGAAAATTATTGTGTCCGATGACATACCAATTTATCAAACACCACGTAGAGTTTCGTACTCTGATCAACGCGTTATAGATGAGCAGGTGCGTAATTGGCTAAAGGATGGCATAATCCAGCCAAGCAGTTCTGAGTACGCATCGCCGGTAGTTCTGATTTCTAAGAAAGATGGCACAAAGCGATTGTGTTGCGACTTTAGAAAATTGAATGAAAAGATACTACGGGACAATTTCCCAATGCCACTCATTGACGACGTCTTGGAAAGACTACAAGGAGCGCGGATTTTTACAACGCTTGATTTGGCTAACGGATTCTTTCACGTTCCCGTTGAACAAAACTCCAAGCGATACACATCATTCGTTACTCACAGTGGCCAATTTGAATTTAATTTCGTGCCTTTTGGGATTTCTAATTCCCCAGCTGTGTTTTGCCGGTATATCTCTGCCATATTCCGTGATCTAGTTCAGGAGGGAGTGATTGTCATTTACATGGATGACATAATTATCCCGGCACAAAGCGAAACCGATGGAATAGAAAAACTAAAAGTTTTTTGAAGAGAGCGGAGGGACATGGTTTAAAGATTAAGTGGCAAAAATGCCAATTTTTAATGAAGAAAATACAATTTCTTGGGTATATCATTGAAGAAAGGGGTATAAAACCATCGGAAGATAAGGTAAATGCCGTAAAAATGTTTCCAATACCACGAGACAAGAAATCTCTTCAAAGATTCCTGGGGCTTACTTCTTATTTCAGAAGGTTTGTAGAAGGGTACGCTGTGGTTGCAAAGCCGTTGAGCGATATACTTAGGAAGGACAATGATTTTAAGTTAAATGAAGAACAGCTGCTAGCATTTCAGCAGCTTAAACTAGCCCTTATTAAAGCTCCTGTTTTAAAAATTTACGACCCTAGGGCTGAAACAGAAATACATACAGACGCCTCTATGCATGGCTATGGGGGGCGTGCTTCTTCAAAAAGACGTAGATGACCAACTATTCCACCCTATACAATATATGAGTCGCAAAACTAGACCTGAAGAGCAAAAGTACCATTCGTATGAATTGGAAGTTCTTGCGATCATAGAAGCGCTAAAAAAAGTGGCGAATTTATGTCATTGGGAAGAAAATAAAGATTGTAAGCGATTGCAATGCCTTCGCCCTAACAATGAAGAAAAAAGAGGTGCCACTTAGAGTTGCTCGTTGGGCTATGTACCTTCAAGATTTTGATTACGTTATTGAACATAGGGCAGCAACTAAAATGAGGCACGTTGACGCTTTAAGTCGAATGACATCCATGCTACTCGAAGACTCTCTGAGCTTTCGTTTAAGAGAAGCCCAACAAGGTGACGATTGGACAAAAGCAATATCTAGGGTTCTCGAAAATAATACTTACGAAGACTTTTACATTAAAAATGGCATATTATATAAAGATCCAGTAAAAGAGTTGGTAGTAGTTCCACAAGTAATGGAAGAAGAAATAATCCGCATGGCACACCGACAGGGGCACTGGTCAGCAAAAAAGACTCAAGATTATATAGAAAAATCATTTTATATACCGCATATAGGCAGTGTTGCCATTTTAGCCGTTTTCCGGCTAGATTTAGCCGGTTGCGATAGCAAACAGCCGGAGAAATTTCAATTTAGCCGGCAGCCGATTTGTTAGCCGTTTTGCAGAAAAAAATTAGCCGTTTCTGGCCGATTTTGTTATTTGCCTTGTTTTCTTAAATTTCAAATATATATATATGTTTCTATTTTTGACTAAGCGACCCAAAATCTGTTAGAAATTTCTACTAGCCTTATCGTGGAGAAAATTTTCATGTCAGGCAGGGTTGTATGAAATTGGGCCGATCTCGCTTATTTTTATTTTAAACGAAGAAGGGATTTTCTTCATAAAATGTTTGTTATAAATGTCTTAATTTTAAGTGTGAAGTTTTATTCTCAAACTTAGAAAATAAGAAATTGTTTCACTGTTAAGATACTTAAGATGCGTTTGTGTTTGGATATAATGCCAACAAACAGAATAAATATTACATGTGATATTGTCTTCCCAGATAGCGCATATTCAATTCCGCCTAAATTACAAAATATCGTTTTTGCCCACTCCCAAAGGTTTAAAGTAAGGGAAAAATTGATATTTTCAAGCACTATGTACACATACACTGCTGGAACAAAGTATTGGCACAGCAAATTTTTCACAATGTATGCAACAATTTTCATTCTAATATTTTTCCGCAAATTTCGTATGAAAAAATGGTTTATTCTACAAGAAAAAACATAAAAATATAATTCCTAAACTTTATGCAAAACTCGCGAAAATTCAGCAAATTTTCATGAAAATGTTAAACTTTTTAATCAGATTTTTTTAGAATTTTTTGAGTATCCATATTTTTAGCCCAATCAATTTTATAAAAATAAAGCGCAAGCTTTAAGTAGCTAGGGATTACCGTTGATTTTTGGCAATTTTTTTTCCACGCTGTCCCTTCCATAAAATCTTTTTTTCCGAAAATCCTTTATATGGAAAAAATGCAAAACACCTTCAACAAAAAAAAAATCTCAAAAATCAAAGCGATTTTTGACTAAGTTCGTTTTCGCATTTTTTATTACTAGAATTTAATGGGCTATAAAACTGCATACTCAAAAAAATTCTCAAAATAAAAAGTTGAAAATTCTGATGAAAATTTGCTGAATTTTCGCGAGTTTTGCACAAAGTTTAGGAATTATATTTAATATTTTTATTGAGCTTTGTACCACGATTGTTTATTAGGAAAAATTGAAAAAGCAACAAAGTCTAAGCGGTAGAAGTTATAGCACTATTTCGGAGATCACCACATCTCCTCATCAGACTTCTTTTTCTAGACTTCAGCAGGGATCGAACCTGCGAATTCGATGTTCAAAGTCAGAAGCGTTAACCACTGAGCTATGTACATCCCGTAAACTCTTGTTGCTAATTCATTTTCCTTATTCAACCAACTACTATCAAGTGCAGCTGATTTGCCGCTATTTAAACTCGACAGCGTGGTTGTTGTTGTCAATTCTATACATCCATTTGCTTATTTGCTTTTTTGTATAGTTTCAGGCAGGCTCTTCCTAAACTATGTATTTATTATATATTATGTTTTTATATTTTTTGTTGTTGAATGAACCATATTTTTGTACAAAATTGGCGGAAAAATATTATAATAAAAATTGTTGCATATATTGTGAAAAATTTGCTGTGCCAATACTTTGTTCCGGCAGTGTTTGTATTTTTTTAAACAAACTTTTTTGCTGAGAACTCATTTAAATTCCAAAAACCGAATGCCAGCTTGAATTAAAGGAACTAACACTGTCGAGTGAGTCGAAATGAAAATAAAAGAGCACACATTTTTATGTAAAGCTAAACTCCCTGGGAATCCTACGAGACATCTGCCGGTCATATGACCGGTCATCCAAATGGGAGATCTGCAGTCTTTTGGCATCATATTTTACATCAGAATTGAAGAGATTTCTGAAAAATCTTACCAGTTCTTTTGTGTAACTGTGATTTTGCATCCCTTGTCAACATATGGCCTCGGTTGATGTTAACTTAAGGTCGTTGTTTTACTGCCTTAAAATTGAAGGGAAATTTTTACAGCGTTTTTTATGTGTATTGGTTTCTATTTGAGTGTATTGAGAATCGGTCAGTCAAATGGTTTGTTCGTCGAAAATTCAGCGGGAATTATTACTCAAAATATCAGATAGTAAGAAAAAATGCTTCCAAATTCTCTCTCATGTAGAGAAACTTGCAATTTTCTGTACGAACGCAAATTTACAAGCTTTTCTGCCAGCTAGTGTCCACGGTTGCATTTCAAACAAAAGAAATTTGTATAGAATTTTTAAAATTCTTTTAGAGGGGCAAAAAACAGGATCTATGTGTATATATCTTGTCAGTCCGACTTTCTTTCTTCAACATATGATTCAATTTCTTTGTCGGGTTTACTATATCGACTCTGGTTGAGATTGCATTCCGGTTAAGAATACAGTTTTTTTTGCCGAGTACCTTTCAAATCATTGGAATTAACTAAATTAATTAAGTAAACAAGTATTAACATACATTTTTCATTTTAAAATCGCTCCAGTTTGCACATTTTTAAATTTAACGAACTTGTTTATTCAAATTATCGTCGACAAAAAATCCAACCATGTGCCACAATCACATGTTTTTCCTAATTGCAAATTCTTGCCGGCAAAATTTTTTCCGGCTCGAATTTGTAACTTCTGTCCAAGAAATAGTCTTTTTACGCGTGATTTATTGAAATGAAACATGTGAAATTTAGTTGAAACATTTTAGCCGTTTTTAGCCGGTTTTATTTGCCAATTTAGCCGGTTCGTCCAAAAAGTTCTGGCAACACTGCATATAGGACCCAAAATAGTAAAAATATTAAAAAGTTGTATCGAGTGTATAATTGGGGAAGCAAAGACAGGCAAGAAGGAAGGTTTATTATCCCCAATAGATAAAGAAGACAAACCACTGGCGACATACCATCTGGACCACGTCGGCCCAATGGAACTGACACATAGAAAATACAACCACTTGCTTGTAGTGGTAGATGCATTTAGCAAATTTGTGTGGTTGT
>NW_023467583.1:0-6500 GCF_013731165.1 Rhagoletis pomonella
ACCACTTCGTAGTACCAACATACAAAGGCATTTGCATAGCATGTATGTATGTATGTGTGTAGCAGTGCGACTGCATATGCCTGCCGTTCGTACCATGGTTGTTGGGTAAAATTGATAAAGTGGCTATAATAAATTTCTTGCAAGGAGCTAGCTCTAGCTGTATTGTTGGTGTCAGCAGCTTTTGCATGATTGTTTTTGTTACTACGGTGGCGTGGCGTGGCGATCCTTCGAAGGAGCTCGTTGTGTTCGTGCTATTGCTTTACGATGCTTATTGCTGACCAGCGTTGCCGCGAGCTTGAAAACAAAGTATCAGTTGCCAAGCAGAAAAAGTATCAAAAAGTATTAAAAGCAAATCCGTGGTTATAAAAAAAAAATTATATTGCTTGCTTTAACAAAAACATAGAAACTGTATGTACCCTAAACCATATAAAATCAATGCGCAACCCGAGACTTGAGCTAGCCAATATTGTGGAAACTACTACACAGTAAAATTGCGCAAACCTTATTTTGGAGAAACGTTGTTCAAGTAAATATGTTTAGATAGCTTCAGCTTTAAAACGTAATAAAAAAATATTAAAAAAAATTTTTAGTTATACGCTATATCCAACACAAGTTATTTTACAATAACACAAGCATGAGCAAAATATTAAAACGATTTTGATTTTAGCGCAATAACGAACGACCGACGGAAGTCCGATATTGCGTAATGTTTTTGTGTGGAGGCCCTATAACAGCAGCGTGTGCAAAAAAACTACGAGTTGTTTTTCCCTTATAAGAGTTACCAAATCAAACTTTTAAATATCTACATATAAAATTTTAAGCCTTAAAATAACAAGAAAAAATGATTTGCCTTTAAACTATGTAGTAATATTATTGATAGCTTTCAAAAACTCATTTCTGTCAGCCCAAAAGAATCAAAATGTGGCATTTGCGAACAAAAAAGTCCTAAAGTATCAAATCTTAAAATTTAGAAAAAAAAGTATCAAAAATGATACAATTGTATAAAAACGGCAACGTTGCTGCTGACTGCTGTTTTCGCTGCTGCTGTTGTGATTGCTGGTGTTGTGCTTTGATTTGATAATATCGCAACCATTGCCGAACCGTTTAAAGTTAAATGCAGCAAAGTTACCAACTCATTCATGGTTTACCACAATGCCTGCATTGTACTTAGATGTGTGTATGTATGTACATATACTCGAAGTGTGTGAACTTATGACGGCGGTTGTCGAACAACACCAATCACATTCTAAGCTAAGTAACTATGTACATATATAGGAAGGAGTAACAAAGTGGGTTGGTATACATACACACATATCTCAATACAAGTTAAGTGAAATTCATTGCAACTACTGTAAAGGAAAATCACATCAATGTATTCCATCGTGTATTGAAATGTGTAAATTTGCTTTCAATACATTTTGATTAGCAAGTGCGTAAAGAAACATACTACGAGTCGAGGCAATCGCTTGCAAATTGAAGCAATTTCTGTCAAACACAAACAGAAACAAAATCATAAACAATGCATTGGAAAGCAGCGTAGCGTAGCGAATGTACAAGTAGAATCCGAAGTACACGATTTGCGGGTGCTTCATTTGGCTCAGTGATTAGACTCTTGGCGCTACTGTGATTGGTTTAATACATAAATTATTTATAAGTCCTTTAACTTTTGTTATCGATTTAAAATAGGGTGGAACGGGAAATTACTGCGGCTATGTGTGAGTTAATCCTGCGGGATTTACTATTTCGGATGCAGAAAAATTACTATAGCGGCACAAAATGGCTTCAAAAAAGGATGAAGATCTCGTAGCAGGCATTCAGAGTACATCATGACCGCTACAAAAAAAAAAAACTGTTTCAGGTTATTGGTCAGACCAAGGCGCATTAAAAAAATGCGTGTATTTTGTTGTTGATTTTGTACTCTTTGTACTCTAGTGTGCCAAAAAAAAGGTAAAAAAATTTGACATTTCAGTGTAAAATGTAAACAAAAATTACAATTCATGGAGAATAAAAAAAATCAAAATAGCAACCCTGCTGCTGCCACACTAAGGGGAAAAAATAGTAAAATTACAAAAACGTATTTGATATTACTAAAAACGTCAATGATTCTACGTGTAATCCTAAGCAAATTTGTCGAAGAAACCATGGGTTTAAAATTAATTTGGAGTGTGCAAAATTGCGAAAATAGGTTAAGAAGAAAAATGTGAAAATTTTCAATGCTGCGCTGATGTGTACAGAAAAAAACCACAAATAATATGTTTTTATACAAAATTTAAGCACTTCTTTACGGCACTACAGCAAAATGCTAAGAAACGTATTTTCGCAATTTGGCAAACTCCAAATAGATTTTAGACCCATAGTTTCTTTGGCAAATTTTCTTAAATGTAGAATTCTTATGTGCTATACGCGCGTAGTCGAAATAATATCTCCCAAATAAAAATAGACCCGCCCTAATATATATACTTATAGTATACATTTGCTGTATGTATTTGCTGAAAGCAATTGTACACAAACCCACTCCAGTGTACACGCTCTTCTACTTACAACAATATTGGCACAAATTGGCTCTTCTGTCATTCCTCTGTGAGATCTAATTTGCAATTAAATCAATCTTGTCGCTTCGTGTAACTCATTGGTGCGTATGTATTGAGCACAAATTCGTTGTTTAATTACACTGTACAATAGCATTTTTGCAAAAGAATAACTATGGTATATGTACTTATGCACTTTCGAAAGATGATCATTTTCGCTAAATAAATTCCTAGTCGGTTTTATTTGCATCCAAAGGGGTTAAGAGATCTTGACGTGTCTTTGTACTATGACTGGAAAAATTTTAAAAATTGCTGTTTGAGAAAAAAGCTGTTTATTTGAAAAAGTTAAATATTTCGTAAGTGCAATATGCATGTAAATTTTTTTTTATTTTTTTTATCATTTTTTTCATTACATATTCATATTACAATTATTCAAGTTAATTTAATTTTTTTAGAGTATAATTTTTTTCAAAATTAAAGTAAAAAAAATGTAATAATACTGCCGTCTGCAGGGTGCGCCGTTAATTCGTATCAACGTTGTCGTCTGTCTATGCTATTAGATTTGTAAGATATCTTCGCCCTTTTACGTTCTTTGAAAGTGCATAAACACCAAAAATGTTATTGAGATACTGTAAACAACTCACACACATGCATACGTGCATAAATGTAGACAAACAGAAAAACGATTTGAGCAAATAATACGGATGTGGAATGCTTAAAAATCGGCTTTGGATATCAATTTTTCATAGTTGCAATGGAAGCAGCAGCCACAAAATGCTTCCAGTAGCAAAACTCTATGGTGAATAGCGACTTCATTCTGCGTATAAGTACTCATACATTGGGCTGTAACAACAATGTGACATTCATCGTGCCACAGCAGTCACAAAAGAATGTATGTGCCACATTCGTATTTTCTTATACATATATATACATATGTATATAGATTCTATATATATATATATATATATATATATATATATATATAGAACTTTACATACAAATATACTCATACATAGAATTGTTTGCTTGCCACATGCCAACACATTATCAAAGCACTTGGCTTAGCCGGGGCTGTGGTGAGTGGCGGTAAAGACGTTGGGTTGCTTTGCTTGGTGACAAGTGCATTCGAGAAAAGAGTAAATATTTGCCAAGTACTTTGATGTCGGAGATTGGGATAAAAAATAAAGCAAACTAAATAAATAAAATAGAAAAGCTAGCGAGGCATATTAAAGAGCCTGCAGAAGTATGATGGTGTGAGTTAAAGAGAAAATAAAATAAAAAATTGTTGTGTGTAAGCGTGCACATATGTATAAATATTTGTGGCTTAAGCATACACACATGATTTTAAGCATTTAAGATTTAAGTTATAAAGCATACTAAAGTATAATAATAAATCTATGCAGGCCAATGATAAGTACATACGTACATATGTATGTACCTCTGAATGCTCGTAAGTAAATAATGGAATAAAGTAAGAAAATTAATAAATATATGCGAAATCAGAAGATGTTAAAAAGATCCATCAACTTAAATACGTACGTATGAATGTATGTATGTGCGTATAAAAAAATATCGCTCGTTTGCTGTAAGAACGCCACAATAAAACGTAAGGTAAATCAATAAATAAAAATAAAAAGCTCAAAGTAGTTCGGCTCTTTTTTCAGTATTTAAAAAAATACCCATCAAAAACTTCTCTGATTTTTTTTTTAAATATACATATAAGTGGTGGCACAGAGTATAAAACAAAAAATGTCGCAATCGAAGTCTGTATTCGAGAATATCTTCGCAAAGGGAAAAATATAGCCAGCATAAATATTTGCTCTAATAGTCAGCCAGCATTAAAGGCGTTAAACTCATTTAGAATGACATTAAAGCAGGTGGACAGTTGTAAAACTCTTGTTGTCCGCCTAGGAGCCCACAATAGTGGACATCGAAAAACTGCAGTCTAAACGCACAGTCATGAAATTTCGCTATTGACCATCAATCCTGCTTATACAAGAAGCTCTTCATGGAGCGGAAATCAAATGAGCACGGGGAATCCATCTCCCAACTTATTCTTGCAGCTGCGGAAGAGGTGGCTGGCTACTAAAATAAAAAGGCCACCCTGTAGCCAGTAACCATGCGAGCGACACTTGAGCGATACTGGGAATAGAGTAGAAAGACGTCTATTAAACAGAAAAAAACGAGAGGCAGAAAGACGAGAATGCAAAGTGCTTCAGATGCTGCACGACTGGAGTGCAGCTTAAAAATTCTATCAGTAAATAATGTAGCAATCAAATAGTTTCAAAATTGAGGCTTCTTCTTAAAGTGACGACGGTGGAAGTATGGTAACAGACGCATAGATGCACTTGATACATACATATTTGGAGGGAACACTTCTTAACAGCCCAATGTACAAGGACGATGTTCACTTTCCTGCATTCGACCAACATGAGCTGAGACCAGCAATAAAGTGGATTCAGCGCAACAAGGCTTCCAGAGCCGACGGCATCCTGGCTGTGTGTTCAAAGCCGGTGGTAAAGAGCAGTTAAGCAGATTTGGAGGCTTTCGATTGAACTAACGCATGATCTATAGCCATTTTCGTGTATACGACAGGTACTGAAGAAGCTGGAATGACGAATTGTGCGAACTTTTTAAGTGCAAGGACAGGCATGAATGACGACGCTCCAGCGAAAATAACCTTCGACTCGGCACCCATGATTGCACAAAGTGAACGCGATCACAATGAGAAAACTAAGCGCAGGATGACCTGTTGGGATGAGCAACTGGCACTAATACGCAAATGAGAGAGTCAAATAGCGATTTTTTCGGTCACGGATCAAACCGCAAAGTGCTAAGTGTCAAATAAGAAGAACAAATATTTAGGGTGCCAAGATTTTCGAGGATGACTATCTATACGCAAGTGCTCACATAAAAAAGTAAGTGCCCATGGGCCTCACTGGAGAAGGGAAACTTACGTTACATATCTATTTTGCCTCATAATAACAAAGTCGGTAAATAATCGATAACAAAAAACGATAAAAATATTGATAACAAAATCGATAAAAATACACATAAAAAACAAAATTGATAAATAATCGATAGCAAAATTGGTAAAACATCGATAAAAAATTTGATATAAAAATCGACAACTAAACCAATAACAATATCGATAGCAAAATCGCTAAAAATAACGTTTACAAAATCGATAATAATATCGATTATTATATCGATAAGTTCCGAAAATATCGATAGCAAAATCGATAACTATCGATAAAAATTTCGATAACAAAATTGATAAAATATCGATTATTATATCGATACGTCCCGAGAATCCCGAAAATCTCTAAAATCCCAAAATAGTTAGATATGTACTATTCCTTCAAAAAATGTTACATATAACTTCAGCAAATTGGGCCAGAAATTTCACGTTTGCGAGGAGCTACCGTACATTCTAGCCTTACCTTTCTGCCTAGTGCTTTGTTAGGTTTATTGGAAAACTGAACTGAATTTCCGGTCGGGGTGTGACGCTCTTACAGCTTAACTTGACTAAATGTCCATTGCAGATTGTACTTGAATAAAATTAAATCAATCATAAATATGGATTATAGTCTTATTTATTGTAAGTTATCACCTACTCATACCAAACCGTAATAACACAGAATGTCATTGGAAACATAATTCACATTCAAAGCACAATTTATTGAATTTTCATTTACGTACATATATGTATGCATGTATGTATGTATATGTGTGTATAAAAAAGAATGATTTTCCACATATCCCGCATCTTTACACGTAACTATGTATGTACATATGTACATCGACTACGTAATTTATGCAAATAAGCTCCTTTTTGCGGCTTCATTTGCGCTGCATTGTGAAATTGAATAAACTCACAGTGACAAATCGTTAGCTTTTTTATATTCAAAGACACTGAATGCTAGAAAGCTCGTGATGGAAAGTTAGACCAAAATCATAATGTTGACTACA
>NW_023467584.1:0-6500 GCF_013731165.1 Rhagoletis pomonella
TTTCCTTACATAATGCGCATGGGCTTAATTTGGGTCTTTGATCCAATACCATGCCCGGCCATCTGATTGAAAGCGATTAATTTAGTCTTGTCAGACCAAATAACCTTCAATTGAAACTTAAGAATGTGTTATTTTATTGCATTCTGTAAGGCCTAACATATCCCAATAGGCAACGGTTCGGTTTTCGTGCGATGCAGCGAAATGCTGCCACACTCGCACATGTATTATGCACAAATTTGCTTTTTTCTTCTTTATGATGCCTTTGCGCTCAATTTGGCAATTCTTCGCCTCGCTGTCTATTGATTTGCATTAAAGTTTAATACCTTAAGCGCTTCTGTAATAGTGGCTGCATCGCTGCTTGCTGCTAAGTTCACAAGATATCGTACCGTAATATTTTTTGACAGACTTCCTTTGTCCTTGGGAACACATCAGGCTATATTTGCTCTCAGTCTTAACATTTTCAAGTAGCAAATTCCAAAATTTTTTGCCACTTTTCGTGCGGTCCCGCCTTTCCACAGTAAATCTATTATTTACATTTATGGTTTCTGATTAACTATGTTATTTACTCGTGATCACTTCTTCAATACAATACAATATAGAAAGAAGTCATCTGACTTCCAACTAAGTAAGAGATAACTGTCAAATGCAAAACTGAGAGTGAGTGCAAAACTGTAACATCTGCCTTAATTTACATTTTTGTCTGCTGGTTTTTTTATTGTTGTTGTATTGACTTCAAATCGTTATGAAAGAGGGAGTGGCGATGTACCAACAGGAATATACAACAAAAGGATGAAAGCCGTTAGAACTTGGAAATATAGCGGCGGCTGAAATAAAAAGTGTTACACCATGTTACAGTTTTGCTCGTCACTGTACGTACGAGAAATATCCACTACGACCTCTGCCTACGGCAGCACCACTCACACACCAACGTATGTCAATACATTTTCTAAAAAGTAAATACGCGTTTTTTTTTTTTGCTTTGATAACCAAAAACAAATAAATAAATAATTTTATTTTTCATTACTTTCATATTACAACTATTTTTGCATTCTAGTTTTTTTTTGAGATTTTTGCTCTGAACAAACTATTTACATTTTCTTTGAATTTTTACATTGCCATTATTTTTATTACTATTTATATTTTTATATTATTATTTATTGTAGTTTATTTTATTATTATTTTTATTTATTTATTTTTTCCCATTTATATTTTTACTTTTTATTTTTGTAACTTGTGAAAAGGGGGAGGAGGAATACCCACATTTTATTTTAAAATCCCAATAAAGGCAGTTTTCGTTTTAAACCCAGATATTTCCTTATTTTGATATTTTGAGTTTTTCTACGGTTCTTTGGTTTCCACGCGATTTTTTTATTTTTTTTTATTTTACACTACACGCGAAATTTATTTATGGGCTCAGGCCAGGTGAATGGGGGAAGAAGAGCGTGAGCAAAGACAGTGTCCAGGGTTAGGCATTTTTAGTGACAGAAGGGTGACTAGGAGCGTAGCCAGGGCGTTGGAGAACGAGGTTGTTGGGTCGATTTTCACGCAGATTGACACAGGCATTCCGTATCCGGTTGACTTTGTTCCCACCGACTTTTTGAACAGGTGCACCGCGCGACTCTTTAGCTCGACCGGTAACGCACCCCACTCAAGTGTAACCGTCACCAATAATATCCACATAAGTACAAGAGAAACTCGAAGAGGCCTTGCAATTGACAGGAGATAGTCAGCACTTAAGGCAGAGCGAAATTATGGAGCAAGACAATCTGCAACTGCCCCAGGGTGCTGCAGCTTCGAAGGCGAATGGTGGTGGGCCAAGCTCTGCATTGAATAACATGGAACAAATGATGGCGCTGATGGCCCAACAAAATAATATGATGGCTCAATGCATGAGCGAGGTCCGCAACATGCGCAATGATGTCTCGCAGCTCAGCAACCGTGTGACAGATGTGGAATCGTCTGCGCAGGCAGTCATTAACCCACCCGCTATGGCATCAACTCCTGAGGCAGGAGCTCAGCGAGGGGATGGTGGATACCAGCGCAGAGAGGCAGAACCTCGTAGGGAGCAGGCTAGCCAGGGTAGGGCAGAAGAAGCCACCAGGTGGAAGAAGGTTGACCTGGACAAGTGGCACGTCAAGTTTGATGGTACCGGGAAGAACATCACTGTAGAAAGTTTTATTTTCAGAGTTGAAAGGATGCGAGCGCAACATGATGTCCCGTATGAACAGCTGTTTTCCGATTTCCATTGCTTGGTCACGGGCAATGCACTTAAATGGTATTGGCAAATTGTCGAAGACCACGCTGAGGACCAGAATTTTGGCTACTTCGAGCTGAAAGCCGAACTATTGAGCCATTATAAAACTGCAGAGTCGGACTACGAAATAATACGGGAGATCATGGAGCGCAAGCAAATGCCACATGAGACATTCGACGACTTCTACAGTGATGTCCACAACTTGACGTTCCGCTTGCGCCAGAAAATACCTGAAAAGGAACTAGTGGGCATCCTCAAGGCCAATTTAAAGCCATACCTGGCAAGCCTGACTTTCTCCTCGAAAATGGACACCTTGGCGGATCTGAAATCCGAGTGCAAGAGAGCTGAGAGACTGTTCCGCGAAAGTCGAACAAGGTCCAGAGGCGTTAACGAGTTACAGCATGTGTGTGATGACGAGCGAGTGGAGGTAGAAGCAATCAACGCAAATAGCTTCGAGCGTAGTAAGACGGGTGTACAAGGCGGTCAGGGAACTTCGAAAATCAACCGGATGCAACCAAGTCGACCTCAGCCAGTTCCCAGCAGCAGTTCTTCCGGTGTGCAGGCAGCTCCAGGTCACAGCTTCTGTTCGTCGCCCTTTCACCTGATGATCTGTTTCAAGTGTGGCATGCCGGTCGACTACTACACAAAGAATCCTGAGGTGACCAACAACTGCAACTCTACGTTTCACAGCATGGTTTGTTTCGCGTGCGGGGGTGACATGTCATTCTGTGTCTACAAGCCGAACCTGGGAAACTTGAAACTGGCGGAAATTTCCGGGAATTCTTGCCAGGAAGCGAATCGCCCGGAGAAATAAAATCAGCCGTCAAAATATTAAGTAGGGATAATAGTGTTAACAGTGGTGATGGTAATATTAGAAGTAAGTTAGAGGATAGAGAAGTAGTTATAGGAAAGAGTTTACATCAAAGGAAATTAGAATATGAAGAAGCAAGAAGAAGGATTTTTGCAGAAGAATTAGTCAAGAATAAGAAAAGTAGGAATTTTAAGAAAATTGAAAAAATGAGGGCAAAGCGGAGGAATTATAAAAGGATTAAGAATAAGATTATAGCAACAATAGTCACTGTGAAGGGTGACAATCGTTTTTTTTGCGCAAACCAATATAGGTGGCAAGGAGATGTTAGCCCTGTTGGATTCTGGTGCTGGCGCGAGTTGTCTAGGTAAAAACTCCCTAAAATTTTTGGAAGGAAGAGAGGATGGAATTCTCAAAATTAAGGGACAAAATATTCGAACCGCCAATGGTGGCGAAACGCCAGTGCTAGGTGCGATTGTTTTACCGGTGTTATGGGATGGGGTCTCGAGAGATCTCGAGTTTTTGATCGTGCCCGATTTGCAGCAGGAGGTTTACCTAGGAATCGACTTTTGGAGAGCTTTCGATTTGGAGGTTGTCAGTAGGGGTGTTAAAGCAAAGAGCGCGGTCGTTGCAGAGCTCGCACCCGCCGAGGGGGACTTGTCATTTGACGCGGTGCAGCATGATTTAACGCATGAGGAGAGCGTAGCATTGGAAAAGATAAAAGCGCAGTTCCCATCGTTCGCCGTACAAGGGCTTGGAAAAACAGACCAAGAAGAGTACGTCATCGAAGTGACGAATGAAAATCTTCCGGTCAAACAGCGGCACTACCCTATATCACCACCGATCCAAAAGCTAGTGTATCAGGAGCTAGATAGAATGTTGAGTATGGGGGTCATAGAAGAAAGTAACAGTAGTTGGAGTTCCCCCGTCTCTCTGGTAATAAAAGGCACTAAGAATAGATTTTGTTTAGATGCTAGGAAAGTAAACGAAAGGACAATTAAGGACGCATATCCACTACCGCACGTGGAAGGAATCCTCAGCCGACTACAGAACACACGCTTTATATCGGCTATAGATTTAAAAGATGCGTTTTGGCAGATTCCATTAGAGAAGAAGTCTAGGGAAAAGACAGCCTTCACAGTTCCTGGTAGGCCCCTGTATCATTTCACAGTTATGCCTTTTGGTTTGTGTAACGCGGCTCAGCGTATGTGTAGATTAATGGACAAAGTCATACCGGCTGCTTTACGTGAGTGTGGGTTTGTGTATTTAGATGATTTGTTAGTTTGTTCCGAAAGTTTTTCGTCTCATTTTTGTTTGTTAGAAAAGGTCGCTAGGTGTTTACGTGAAGCCAAGCTCACAATCAATGTTGAGAAAAGTAAGTTTTGTTATCGGGAAGTAAGGTATCTCGGGTACGTGGTAGGCGATGGTTGCATACGAACTGATGCAAACAAAGTAGCAGCAGTAAGAGACTTCCCTGAGCCTCGAAGTCCGAAACAGCTTCGGCGGTTCCTAGGGATGACAGGGTGGTACCGACGTTTTATTCACGAGTACGCAACTATAGCCGCACCATTACACGACTGTCTCACCAAGGACCGGATAAAAAAATTCACTATGACTGACGAAGCCAAGGTTGCGTTTCAGCGGTTGAAGCAAAGCTTGATCACTGCACCAGTACTGACTCACCCGGACTTTAACCGACGATTTTTCATTCAGTGCGACGCATCAACAGACGGTGTAGGTGGAGTTTTGTTCCAATTAGACGATGACGAGAACGAAAGACCGATTGCATTCATGTCGGCGAAGTTGAACAAAGCGTAGAAAAATTACAGTATAACGGAGTTGGAATGCTATGCCGCAGTCTTAAGTGTTAAGCGATTTAGACCGTACATCGAAGGACTGCCGTTCACTATAATCACCGACCATGCCAGCCTAAAATGGCTGATGTATCAGAAAGACTTGTCGGGACGGCTGGCCAGATGGAGTCTGAAACTGCCAGCTTTCAACTTCGATATCCAACACCGTAAAGGGGCACAGAATGTCGTGCCAGATGCGCTTTCGAGAGTCGACATGGATGAAATCAAGCTGAACGACAGAGTTTTGGACGTTTGTTTGGACTCACCTTATTTCACGACGGAAGAATATACACAACTTAAGAAGACGGTGACTGAAAACCTAGACAAACTACCGGATGTGTGTGTTTCAGACGGATATGTCTACAAGAGAACACAGTTTAACAGGGGGACTGGACAGCAGGAGGACCAAACCTGGAAGCTTTGGGTACCGCCGGAGCTGCGGCGAGGGTTAGTAGAGTCGTCTCATTGCTCACCGTCGGCCGGACATGGAGGAATCCATAAAACGTTGGCACGGATCCGAGAGAGATACTACTGGCCTGGTATGGTGGCCGATGTGCAGAATTTCTGTAAAGACTGCGAGACCTGTAAGGGCTGCAAGGTCCAAAACTCGTTCAACAGGCCATTGATGGGCAGGCAACACGTCACCGAAAGACCGTTCCAACGTTTATATATGGATTTTATGGGTCCTTATCCGCGTTCTAGTGAGGGTAATTGTTATGTGTTCGTCTGTCTTGATCATTTCTCTAAATTTGTGTTCCTCAAACCAATGCGTAAAGCGACAGCAGCGGAAGTTGTAAAATATCTAGAAAAGGACGTTTTCCATGTTTTCGGCATACCAGAGTTCGTACACTCTGACAATGGCAGACAATTTGTTTCCGAGTTGTTCACCTCGTTTTTAGATAAATACGGAGTTAAACATGTAAAGACTGCGTTCTACTCGCCACAAGGCAATGCAGCCGAACGGGTTCAGTACTCCAGATAGTGCGTTCCTATATCCAAGGCAACCAGAAAAACTGGGACAGGTACGTGAGTGATGCCGCGTTCGCGCTACGCAGTGTAGTCCACACCGCGATTGGACAATCGCCCTACTATGCCGTATTCGGGCTGCCGATGGTGCAACATGGCGCATCATACGACTTACTCCACAAACTAGAATCAATAAAAGACACAGAGTGTGAAGTAGTTACTGGTTCCGACAGAATGCAGCTAATCAGAGAAAAAATCCTCAAGGAATTGAAGATTTCGCATGACAGGAGCTCAAAAGTGTACAACACGAGGAGCAGGGAAGTGAGGTTTCAAATTGGACAAGTGGTGTATCGCCGAAATTTCAAACAGAGTTCACAAATAGATAATTATAACGCCAAACTCGCGCCGAAACAAGTTAAATGCGTAGTTTTGGGAGTTATCGGCAACTCAATGTATGAAATAGGTGACACTACTGGGAGAAAGATCGGCGTATACCACGCTAAAGACCTATTTGTTGCATAAGTGTGTTCCGTTCTCTTTGGTTTTGTTGCTGTTTGTTTGTTTGTGAAAGTACCAAAATGTAGTGGAGTCCAGTGTCTGCATGGAGATTTTTTTTTTT
>NW_023467585.1:0-6498 GCF_013731165.1 Rhagoletis pomonella
TTTTTTTTTCTTGCTCCAGCTTTTGTGACATCACAATGGTAATGTGAAACGATGGAAGCACCGCACAGTTCGCACAGTTGCTGATTGTAAAGTAAAATGCACAGCAACGATAGCAACAGCAAAGGCATCACTAAATGTGGCCCATGGCTAGACCCAAATAGTCCTTTTACGAGTGTAGTTTCGCTTTTCACAACATATTTTGGGTTTATTCATTCGCTTTATGTGCGCCCTTCCTATTTTTTCATAACTATTTTTTCTTATTCTGTCTTTTTATTTTTTAATTTTTTGTTGTTGCTTCAAATTCTTAGCAGTGATTATATTGCAATTGTTGCCTTCAATTGTGTCGGTTATTGTTGTTGTTTACATTTTACGGTAGCATACAATGAAAATTTTTATTCAAATTTAATTTGCGCATAAAAAAGCGTGCGAAAAAAACTAAATCTCCCAGCCACGGTCACGGGAAAGCAAAAAAAGGCACAAGGACGCAGCGGTCAAAATATGTGTGTGGCTATGTGTGTGATACGAGTACATACTTATACACGCACACAAACCAATTTAGATATGCGCAGAAACATACGCTTGCAATGATCATTTAACGGATGTTACGAAGCTTCTTCTTTCGCTTGCACGAATGTTGTTATTGTCCTGTTACTAAAGCCAACTCGTTAAGTCAGTGATTGCCGGCCACAGTGATTCTCAAATTGTTGGTCATTCATATTATTATTATTCATATTTTTCATGGTACTTCAGCGCCAATTTCTGCTTGATATTTTTTCCTACCAAAGGCCATTTTTCAGTTTTACACATTTAAGACCGACAAGTAGGGTTAAGTAGGGTTTATTGAGTGTCAGAAGGGACTTGATTTTGGTACAAGTAAAGGCGTCTCCTTTTCTACAAAAAATCAATGCAACCTTTTTCTGTAGACAAGAAAACGTCATAGCGTACTGATGCTCACGCGGCTTCCCCTAAGTTCTTCAAAATAAGGCGTTTGCGTCTTCTTTTTTTTCGTATTTATAGTAAGCGCAATTGAGCCTAGTTTTTGCTCCCGTAGAGTAGATAAATTCTCAACTAATACCAACCAACAGACGCTAATATGTAGACCGAACATTACAAATATTTGATTCCAAAACATGGTCTCGTCAGAAAAGTCCAAAATTTTCTAAATATTGTATGAAGCCCATAAAGTAAGCTTGTTCTTCTAAAATTTCCTACCCCAATACTGCAGAAGTAATTTTTGCATTTACATATATATAAAACTTATGTTTATCCAATTGCTGGATGTCCTTAAAAAATACTAGCCTGACATCACCGCAGTTCAGCGAGTGCGATGGACGGGGCATGGCTGCAAATAGACGGCTCACAAAAATAGTGTAGGATTTACGGTTGGTCGGAGACTCCAACACCTTGTCTCCAGGTCAGCCCGCATCAGTTAACGAATAACATCGTCTGCCTAATCTGCATATGTGCACGCCTTAATGGAAGAGTAGGACGATAAGACTTAGGAGCGTTTCTATGAGAGCCTAGTAGGAGCGCCACGATGTTAACATCGTCGTCGTAAAATTGGCGACTTTCAACAACAGACTGGGCAAAGAAGTCATATTTAACCCAACAGTCAGAAAACTCCGCCTTTATATCAACACCTCCGACAACGGAGAAAGGCTGATCGATTTGGTCGTAGCACAGAACATGCTGGTTAGTATTAACAGATACCAGCATCGCAACAACTATAAAGCCACTTGGTTGGCTCCTGATCACAGGACGAAGAACTAAATTTATCATTTTTTGATAGACGAAAGAGACGCTTCGAATGTTCTTAACGTGCGCTCCGTCCGAGGAGCAAACATCGACTCGACAAGTGCCTCTGTGAATAAATAAAAAAATGTGGGCCAGGCGACGCGACGAAAATTCAACATCGCAAAGCTGCAGTCACAACGGGCAGCCGAGAAATTGCGCAATTGATTCTCAATCCGGCTTAAACAAGCAACTGCATACCGTCTTCCCCTTGATTGACGTAGTAACCGCCTGAGCGATTTTGGCCGACGCTAATTGGGAATGCAAGCCAAGTCGTGGCGAAGGACTTTCCATCGCAGAGGGGGCATTTCCATTCCTCTGTTACTAGCATCGCGACCTGAGATTAATACATTCAGAACTGAAACGTTTCTGTACTCGCCTGCGCATAAATTAGCAGTGGGATTCCATCTCCCAATGTCTTTGTACCGCTGCATAAAAGGTGGTTTAATACCACCATCCACTCAGGAACAACTGGTATGATGAAGAGTGCTACGTAGCTATAGAAAAATACGCAGCATACAAAGCAATCCTGCCGCCAATAGTGACGCACTCGACAACTGAGCCATAACGGGAAAAATACGGAAAGTATACGAATTTTCAAGAGAAAGCAAAAGGGGGCAAAGTACGTGAGTGCGAAGAGCTTGAGACGCTGGCAGGCAGTAATGCGTACCGATAATTCTAGCGGAAAAAAATGCAGGAATCAAATGGTTTTAAGACAGGGGCTAGCTTCACCAAAGTTGAAGGTGGAAATCCTGGTGGCAGACGTCCAGATTACACTGGAGATATGGAGGGAATAATACTTACCCGGTTTGGAAGGAGACACAGGTGGCACGTTTGATGAAGAAGAACTCTTACCAACGTATACAGACGAAGCGCATGTACATTCACTCGACCAAGATGGGGTGAGAACAGCAATAAGGTGGTTTAAAAACAACAAGGTCTCCGGGATCGACGGTACACCGGCTGAGTTGTTCAAAGCAGACGGCGAAACGTAGGTCGGATGCTTGTACCAGCTATGGATCAGAATTCGGTCTGATGAATATATGCCGAAAGACTGGAATCTCAGTATAGTTTTTGCAATCCTCAAGATGGGAGTTCTCGCTGCTTGCGCCAAATATCGCGGATTAAGCCTTCCGAAAACAAAGTTCTATCAAAGATACTGCGTAAAAGACTGAAGCCCTTCACAAACTATGTTATTGGGCCTTACCAGTGTGGCTTCATACCTGTCAAGCCCCCTTTGATCAGTTTTTCGCAACGCGTCAAATCCCAGAGAAAACACTAAAAATGCAAATGGACGCATTTCATCTTTTTGTTTATTTTAAAGCCGCTTTTGGTAGCACGAAGAGAAGCTTCCTGTACGATGCTATGTCTAAATTTGTGATTGCTGAAAAATTAATACGGCTCTGAAGAGTGAAACTGAGCACAACCTTTAGCTCCGTTGAAATTGGGAAAAATTTCTCCGCGTCATTTGAGACCTAACGAGGTTTTAGAAAAGGCGATTCATTATCGAGCGGGGAAGCGTAATAAGGACTGTCAATATGAATCGCAGCGGCACCGTAGCAAAATAACGATGCTGATATCGACGAAGATGAAATCGAACGTAAACGCTGAACTTTCCAGCTTTGAAAAAGAAGCTGAACAGGTTAGTCTAGCGGTGAACGAGAATAAGACAAAGTACCTACTGGCAACATATAAAAACTCAACGCGTTTTGGAACACACATCACTGTTGGCAGTTATAACTTTAATATGGTGAAGGACTTTGTATACCTACGATCCAGCATAAACACTACCAACAACGTCCGCCTGGAGATCAAGTGAAGAATAACTCTTGCCAACAGGTGCTACTTTGGACTTGATAGGCAATTGAAAGCAGAGTTCTCTTTCGATGAACAAAAATCACGTTGTACAATTATCTTATTATGCCCGTTTTTTTATATGTCGTAGAAACGTCGACGATGTCGAACAAAGATGAAAAGACGTATGGTTACAGCAGACGGTAAAGAATAGGAAATAGCAGGATTAGGTAAGGTGCGTGTAGCTATTATAAGAGACCTGTAACTTTTTTCCTTTATGTAAGAGATTCCAAAGTTATTTTCACCCTGTCGAAAATCGCCTCAGTGTAGTCAAATTGATGTGGTCAATTGTTTTTACCGTCGTTTTGAAATCAAGGGTGGTCAAAGTTTTTTTTTGTTTACTCAGAGGAATAGTCATTTAAGGGCCTCAATAATACTATAGGACGAAGTGTGAAAGTCGAGTGACGAATAAATTGGCCCTCCGTTGTGATAACAGATTTTCGATGTTGAACTTTCCTTTCGCTGTTTGGCGCAAATTTTTTGCTGCACAGAGGTGTGTGCGTTGCTTGGCTGCGTCAATATAGTGGTCCGATATAATTGGCCCTCGGGGTATGCGTACGTATCAGAACGTGATCGATTTCGTTAATCGTTTTTCGATCTGGAGACAACCAAGTAGCTTAATGGAAATTTGTATGCTGGAATCCAGTACTACATACTGCCATGTTTCGGGTCCCAGCGAAGTCGATCGGGACGTTTCGTCGTGTTCACTGAATTTTCCGACGGTGGGTCGGCGGGACTGGGATGAACTGAAGAAACAAATTTGTCTTTTTGCACAACTTTACTCCATTCCACTTTGTTTAGATTAAATTTTGTCTAGTAGTACTCGACGACCGAGTCTATTTACCACCCAATGTTGCCATATTCATAGTTTTAACTATAAATTACAACTTTTATAAATGTTTACAGATTTTCAAAATATCTTCTATTACAATTTATTTTTATTGATTTTCAAGAATACCACACCATTTCTACGAAAAGTGGTTTTTTCCCCATATAAAATACATGGGAAACTTTGAGCGCTTTGAGCGACCTCCAAATATTTTTGGATTTAAAAGATAAAAAAAGTATAATTATTTTCGATATGGATCAACCCTGGGGGGTTACAGCAATAAAATTCCAACTTTACTTATTTTGAACCACCTTAATGTAGATACATCCCATGTCAATAGCATTTTCTGTTTAAATTAAACCATTTTCAAATTGAGTGGAACCTTTTTCAGGTTAAGCGAAACCATTTTCAAATTAAATAAAACCTTTTTCAGATTCAATGAAATTAAACTTTTTTCAAATTAAATGAAACATTCTATAAAGGAATTTTCATTTAATTTGAAGAAGGTTTCGCTTTGTTTGAAAAAGGTTTCATTTAATTTGAAAATGGTTTCGCTTTATTTGAAAATGGTTTCATTTAATTTGAAAAAAGTTTCATTTAAACTGAAAATGCTATATATGTACATATATATCAAAGAGCAATTGCTTAAAGTTTTACATAGATGGACTCTATGTTGTCGTGGTACCATTGTAGAAAGACGGTTTGTTACCTACGTGTTTGCTAGATTTAAAGATAGTTGCCACCTGCTAAGAATTTAAATTAAATTAAATTTATAGGATTGATCCAACATCGCAACACTAGTGTCAAATGGCAAAGTGTTTAAGAAAGCTCAGTTAAAAAAAATGTGTTTTCTGTGAGGGTTGCCATCTGTTTGTAAAATTTAATTCTGTTAACTTGATTGGATAAAACAAATACTACGATATGGGTGTCAAACGAAAGAGATTTAAGAAAGCTCATTTTGAAAAATATTTTAAAGAAGGTTGCCACCTGTGTAAAAAATTAAGTTCAAATAATTTAATGAGTTAAAGGAAGTAATATTTTATGGCTATCAATCGAAATGATTTTGAAGAGGTATAATTGCTATTAGGAGCGTTGCCACCTGTTTAAAATGTCAAATTCAAGTTAAATTTGAAGAATTCGGTCATTAAAATATGTATCGCAGAATGGGTGTCATACGAAAGAGGTTTAAGAAGGCTGTAGTTGTAAAATATTGGGAAGAAGGCTGCCACCTGTTTGAAAAGTCGAATTTAATTGAGCTATGCATAAGTTATATGAAATATTAAATTACGGATGTCAAACGGAAGAGTTTAAGATAACTTAAGTTTGAGCATTTAGAATACATATTTTGAGGTTTGAAAGAGTTGCCACCAATTTTAATACTAATTCTAAATTCAAATTATTTAATATGTTAAATATGTTTGCTTTTATTGAAATAAATTATTACTAATGTAACAGGCAAAAATTTCAAGCACTCAGCGAAGCGGGTGAGGGAAAACTAGTATTTACATACATAAAACAAATTATCTTTTTTCTTCAATTTAAAACATAAATATGCATTTCCACGCACGATACACATTTAAATGTATATGTATATGTATGTATGGGTGTATGTATGTTTTCCGGTGGTAATCTTGTTTCTGTGCTGTTTGTTTTATGAAATAATTTACAGGATTATCATAAGCAGGAGCTAAGGACATGCGACAGCTGAAAGTGATGCGAATTGCAGGCACGACGTTTATTGGCAACGACAACCAAAGCTACATACATATGTAGATATGAAACATCCATCGACTCATTAAAAGTCAAGGACGAAATGCGAATTGTGAATTCAGAGTTGTCCCTGTTTTTTTACAGTTAAATATGTAAGTACATATTTACTTTAAAGACTTCTACATGCTTTTGTATGTTTTACTTGTTTATGTTTATGTGTGCGCTGTTATTTCATGCTGAGACAACACTGCCAACAATAAAGACAAGCTAACGATCGTAACAGAAATGAGCTGCATATAAAAACATATAGGATG
>NW_023467586.1:0-1470 GCF_013731165.1 Rhagoletis pomonella
GATCGTACCGCCGAATCTCGTTCTCGGTCACTCATCCGCTCCGGCTCGTCCTCCTCGCCAACTGCCTCCTGCAAGTCAGCCAAGCAAAGCATCAACCTGCTCTTCAAACTCGACTGCTGCGTCAACTCCGCATCGTTGCTGGGTTTCGCGCGCCCAACCCTTGCTAAGCACCACTCTAGCTTAGCCATGGCTTTGGCCCCAGTCGACGGCTTCGCGCCCTTCGCCAACTCGCTCATCGACGACTCGACCTCCTTCAACTTTTGCTCGACCGCGTCCCGATCCTCCTCGAAACTGAAGGGGTAGTCCTGGAAGAGGTCTACCGACCCTCTCCTCTCTAACAACCTTGACGCCCGCAAAGATTTCCGCATATTGTCGACCGACCCTACCGGGAGACCCCGAGCCTCCATCTCATACGACAACTCCTCTTGCGACAACCGATTAATCTCCATGTCGTATGAATCAAGAAAGAACCAAAATGTAACGAAAACCCCAAAATATTTAAAATAAAATAAAAATTCTCCAAAAAATAAAGAAAACCAAAAAAATTACGACGGCTTAATAGTTTAAAAACACGACCGAAAATCAAAACTCGCGAAAACAAAACTTTTAAAATCGTTTTATGTATAAAAACCAGTTATCGCTTACTACCGGCCAGTTCGCGACCATTTGGTACTCTAATGCCTATACCTCACTTTACTGCTGGGTTGTAAGTCGTCCTATACTGGCACAACAAAATGACCCTATCACGCGCGACAACAGTAGAGCCTAACCACACAAAAAACAAAACAAAAATAATACGTACTGCTAAATAAAACGGCACAAGCAAATGTAAAAACAACAACCACTATGTAAAAATAAATATACGTATGTACTATGTAGGTATATGTATATATGTATACAATAGATCCCACGCAAAACAAAGTGGTGCGGCCAATGTACGTATGTATGTAAATATGTTTACCACTAGGGTGGTCTTTCTTTTAACTTTAGGTATTTCTTAATTTAATTTTTATTAAAATGCAACCAATAGCGTACTTTTTTATCCAATGTGAACAAAAGGCTAAAATCGAAGCAAACGGCTCGCCACCACACAGAATATTAATTCGAAGCGCTTTTTTTCCGATATTAACTTTAGCTTCGTTTCTTTTTCCGCGCCCTAATCACTTAACACTACACTTATCTGTTCGTGCTCCAAATCTTCCGCCGACACACAATCCAAAAACAATGCTCCGTATAGCCCGACAACGCTTGCCCTCTGATACTACCGTATATGTATATGTATGTACGTATTGAGAGGAAAATAAGTTCCTTAGGTATACTCCGACCGTCCGTTACCACGCCGCCCCGAACCGCCAAAGAAAAGGAAATCCTCTTTGTGTTCCTGCTGCCAAAAAAAAATTAAAAAGGAAAAAAAAAGATTAATATTCAAAATACCAAACCAAAATTAATACCACAAATACAAAATGCGAC
>NW_023467586.1:1480-5236 GCF_013731165.1 Rhagoletis pomonella
ATATATATATATGTACGTAATAATAGGGTGGGTCGAAAATTTTAGCTAAACAGAAAATTTTTAAACACGAAGATTTAAAAAAACAAAACCTTGTTTTTGGGGCGCACCTGAGGTGAGGTCCAACCAAAAGGTTACGAACCCACTCGCACTACCGCCCGTGCTGCCGGGGATATCTTTAACCCGCCTGTATGACTGGGCTTAGGGTGCAGGATGCTAAACAGGATCGGAAAGGGAAACACAATAAGAGGAAGCCTGCCGACAACAATAACGCCTAAATATACGACACACCAAAAGAAAACGATACTTATCGGCGGTCGGTGGGCGTTCCGACCGCAGGGGTGCTCCTCGGGAATATGGCTCCCAAATCCGGTGCCGACTTCACCACGCCTCGACTGGCGCTGCTCCTCGAAACTAATCGCTGCTGCTACTGCAATCTAAGTGCCTCGCCTGGCACTTACCGAATTTTTATTCAAATTTTAAACACCTCGTACTAAACAGATTTATCTAATTTTACTGGGCTACTATGTATAAAAGCACTCGCGCTCGCAATAAGGGTCTTGCCTTTCTCAAAGCTCGCTTAGAACTGCCCCGGCACGCAGTCGCGAGCCAGGCCGCAACCTACGCACCGGTACGCAAACCGTTGGAGTGTCAGCGCCGGTGTTGTTGGTGCCCGATCAATTGGCGCCGGCCCGATCATTCTAGAAGCGAATTGGGCGCTTTAGCGGTCGCCACCACGGCGCACACAAACAACACCATGGACTTGCCATTGCCATCATACAGCGGACAACAAAAGTGCCGCAATAGGTGAGAGCAAAGGCGACACCCCTACTACGGTCTTTCGCGTCATCTCTCATTCCTACATTCTTACCCTCGGTCGGCACCGTTTTTGGGCGGAGTGCCCTAATGGAGACTTTTCCCCTTTGCGGTGGCGCTCCACCGACAAACAACTATTTCGCTCAACTTGAGCTCATTCTGCTTTTTATTTAGGTATGTACATACATATGTACACTTGAGTGTCGGCAGACTTCACTCCTATCGGCTGGAGTGGAAGGAAATAGGTAAATAGAACAAAGGGGAAACAAATGTTTATTTTGTTCGCCGCCAGTACGCGACAACCCCACCCCTTCCTCCTTAAAAAGAAAGCTTGCCTTCTTTTGTGAAATACCTATCTCCTAACTGTCCCTATATGGTCTTAACTCCTTCACGTTCCATGTCCCTTTATCTTTGCCTGACTCGTCTACTAGGACATAAGTCCATGCGACACCTTCTTCTTCACTATAAAAGGTCCTATAAATTTCGGCGCTAACTTCGCCGCGTAGTAATTTGCTGCATCAGATAATACAAAATTGTTCCTGGCATATATTGCACATCTCTTCTCCTAAGGTTATAATTTCTTGCTAACTTGGCACTGGCCTCCTCTTATCTCACTCTAACGCTAGACCTAATATCTTCGAGTCTCTTTGCTCTTTCTTCACAATTAATTCTCTCCTGCTCTCCTAATGACTCGATATATCTCCTACTGCCTTCCAACGCCATTTCCCTACCAAAATTTTCAAAGTATGGCGTGGCTCCTAACACTTCATGCTGCGCTGTTCTAATACAGCACGCTACCTTTGCTAATTGCTGGTCCCAACTCCTTTGGTTATCCGCTACATAAGCCCTAAGCGTTGTCTTAATTATCTGGTTTATCCTTTCGGCCGGATTAGCCTGCGGGTGATAGTGGGCGGTGTACCGGATTTGGGCACCATACGCACCGCAGAGCCCCCGCAGTTCGCGACTCCTGAACTGGGGTCCATTGTCGCAGACCACCGACCGAGGGACACCAAACAAAAGAAACCCCTTATCCTCTAAGATTTTACAGACGTCCTTCGCCGTGGCAGTCCGTAAGGGAAACAACAGCGGAAACTTCGAAAAGTAATCCACGACCGTTAAAATATACTGGAAGCCCTGTGTCGACTTCACCATGGGCCCTACCAGATCAACACATATCATTTCCCAAGGCTCGATTGCCTTGGACCTCTCAACAAACCCCCCAGCTGGCTGTGTGTTATCAGGCTTCACCTGTTGACAAATCTTACATTTTCGAACATATTTCGCGATATCCGCCTTCATCTGCGGCCAATAAAAATTTTGTGCAACCCTAGCGAAAGTTTTCCGGATGCCAAACTGGTCATCATGACTTTTACTGAGAATCTCAGCCCTCTCCTCTCGACCAACAACCTTTTTCCAATCCAAAGAATCACCGTAAATAGAGGGGAATTTGGACTTAACGAATTTGTAGAGGCAGCCGCCTTCTACTCTCCACGCTGGGTACGATAAGGGTCTCTTTTCTACAGACCGAATCATCTTCAACAACCAGGGGTCACTAGTGGAAACTTCAGCAACAGGCACACTACGGGACAACATATCTGGAACCACATGTTCCTTTCACTTCCGGTGGACAATCTCAAAGTCATACTGCTGGAGCTTCAGCGCCCAACGCGCTAACCTACCACAAGGATCCTTCAGTTGTTCAGCCAAACCAAAGAATAGTGGTCAGTGACGACAGTAAACCTAGCGCCTTCAACATATGGACGCAATTTCTCGACCGCCCACAAGACCGCTAAACACTCCTTCTCTGTCGTCGAATAATTTTTCTCATTTTTATTCAGGGACCTACTCAAATATGCTATAACCCTCTCACCGTCCTCAAATCTTTGGGTCAAAACTGCTTCTATACCGAAATCAGACGCGTCTGTCTGGATTGTGAAAGGCGCTCCTTCGCCTCCCTAAAGCTCCGTTCACAATCTTCGTTCCACTCGAACTTTCGGTTTTTCTTTGTTAATTCGGTGAGAGGCCTAACTAACTCAGCAAAGTCCTTAATAAATCTTCGGTACCAGCACACTGTACCTATAAATGACATAACCTGTTTCACATTTTTGGGTCTTTCGATGTTAACCATCGCTTCAACATTTTCTGGGTCTACATGTAGACCGTGCTTGTCTACCACGTAGCCTAAATACTTTAACTCTGGCCTACAAAAGTTGCACTTATCCCTATTCAACCTAAGGCCCGCTTTAGTTAACCTATCTAAAACTATCTGCAGAATCTCTAGATGTTTATTGAAGTTATTTGTAACGATAATGATGTCATCAAGGTAAACAAAGACATGGGGCTCTAATTCGGGACCTATAACTGAATCTATGAATCTTTGCCAAGTTGCGGGTGCGTTATGCAACCCGTATGGCATACGATTAAATTGGAAGAGACCTCTTCCTGGTACCGTAAAAGCGGTAAAGGGTCTCGACTGCACCTCCACCGGGATTTGCCAATACGCGGACTTAATGTCCAGACTGGACAGAAACCTGGCGTCCCTCAGCTTATCCAAAGTCGCCGAAACATAAGGAAGGGGGTAGCTATCTCTCTCTGTACATTTATTTAAAACCCTATAGTCTACACAAAACCTATAAGACCCATCTTTCTTCCTAATCATGACTACGGGGGACGCCCAAGGACTATGCGACTTTTCAATTACTCCCTTATCGAGCATGTCTTTTAACTCCTCGTCTATACGCGACTGTATGACGGGAGACACCGGGTAATACCTCTGCTTCACAGGTTCGACTCCTGCTTTTACCCTAATCCGATGCTCAACAAGGTGGGTCCGACCTAACCCTTCTGGCATAGCCCTGAACGCCCGGGCAACTAATTCATCTAAAGCACTAGCCTCTCTATTGCCTAACTCGGAGTGATCGACTATCGCCGCCAAACAGTCCT
>NW_023467586.1:5246-6497 GCF_013731165.1 Rhagoletis pomonella
AATTTGCATCCCTAGCAGTCCCGCTTCATGGCCCCAGGCCTACCACAGCCGAAGCACTATCCCCTTTCTACAATCAGCTGAAACATGACCAAACCGCTTGCAATTAAAACAACGGGTATTAGGCCCCGCCCTAAACCCTTCGTGGTCCGTTGAATCTGCCACCGCTGCGACCTCCGAGCCCACCGAGGCATAAGCCAAGTCAGGCTCCAACAGACCCTTGGCCTAGTGACTTGGTGGAGGGACAAAAACTTCAACCGACGACCTAACCGACTCCAATTTTCTACCCAAGGCGACTAGTTCCGCAACCGATCCTGGCGAAACTAGTCCCAGCTGCGTTTGGTAAAAGGGTAGTAGATTTGCCCTAATTATCCCTAGCATCCTACTCTCCGACAGGGGCTCCTGTAACCGACCGAACATAATTTTCATCGCTGCTACGTAGACGAGCGCCTAACTGACCTAAACCATAGAAGTGCCTTCCCCGAAAATAAATCAACCGCGCCTCGGAAAAGTTGAGCATGGGCCACACCGCGGGCTTCACTCAACCCTTTCCAGAAAAGCGTGCACCGAAAGACCCGACTTCTCCCCATCGAAACGCACGTCCCACTTTGAAATATTCTCCGACTTCACGCTCCCGACCGGTTCAGCCGACCCGCACGCCCGCTCTTCGGCCACCTCGCCTGGTGCCGCTGCCGATCGTACCGCCGAATCTCGTTCTCGGTCACTCATCCGCTCCGGCTCGTCCTCCTCGCCAACTGCCTCCTGCAAGTCAGCCAAGCAAAGCATCAACCTGCTCTTCAAACTCGACTGCTGCGTCAACTCCGCATCGTTGCTGGGTTTCGCGCGCCCAACCCTTGCTAAGCACCACTCTAGCTTAGCCATGGCTTTGGCCCCAGTCGACGGCTTCGCGCCCTTCGCCAACTCGCTCATCGACGACTCGACCTCCTTCAACTTTTGCTCGACCGCGTCCCGATCCTCCTCGAAACTGAAGGGGTAGTCCTGGAAGAGGTCTACCGACCCTCTCCTCTCTAACAACCTTGACGCCCGCAAAGATTTCCGCATATTGTCGACCGACCCTACCGGGAGACCCCGAGCCTCCATCTCATACGACAACTCCTCTTGCGACAACCGATTAATCTCCATGTCGTATGAATCAAGAAAGAACCAAAATGTAACGAAAACCCCAAAATATTTAAAATAAAATAAAAATTCTCCAAAAAATAAAGAAAACCAAAAAAATTACGACGGCTTAAT
>NW_023467587.1:0-6497 GCF_013731165.1 Rhagoletis pomonella
ACCACTTCGTAGTACCAACATACAAAGGCATTTGCATAGCATGTATGTATGTATGTGTGTAGCAGTGCGACTGCATATGCCTGCCGTTCGTACCATGGTTGTTGGGTAAAATTGATAAAGTGGCTATAATAAATTTCTTGCAAGGAGCTAGCTCTAGCTGTATTGTTGGTGTCAGCAGCTTTTGCATGATTGTTTTTGTTACTACGGTGGCGTGGCGTGGCGATCCTTCGAAGGAGCTCGTTGTGTTCGTGCTATTGCTTTACGATGCTTATTGCTGACCAGCGTTGCCGCGAGCTTGAAAACAAAGTATCAGTTGCCAAGCAGAAAAAGTATCAAAAAGTATTAAAAGCAAATCCGTGGTTATAAAAAAAAAATTATATTGCTTGCTTTAACAAAAACATAGAAACTGTATGTACCCTAAACCATATAAAATCAATGCGCAACCCGAGACTTGAGCTAGCCAATATTGTGGAAACTACTACACAGTAAAATTGCGCAAACCTTATTTTGGAGAAACGTTGTTCAAGTAAATATGTTTAGATAGCTTCAGCTTTAAAACGTAATAAAAAAATATTAAAAAAAATTTTTAGTTATACGCTATATCCAACACAAGTTATTTTACAATAACACAAGCATGAGCAAAATATTAAAACGATTTTGATTTTAGCGCAATAACGAACGACCGACGGAAGTCCGATATTGCGTAATGTTTTTGTGTGGAGGCCCTATAACAGCAGCGTGTGCAAAAAAACTACGAGTTGTTTTTCCCTTATAAGAGTTACCAAATCAAACTTTTAAATATCTACATATAAAATTTTAAGCCTTAAAATAACAAGAAAAAATGATTTGCCTTTAAACTATGTAGTAATATTATTGATAGCTTTCAAAAACTCATTTCTGTCAGCCCAAAAGAATCAAAATGTGGCATTTGCGAACAAAAAAGTCCTAAAGTATCAAATCTTAAAATTTAGAAAAAAAAGTATCAAAAATGATACAATTGTATAAAAACGGCAACGTTGCTGCTGACTGCTGTTTTCGCTGCTGCTGTTGTGATTGCTGGTGTTGTGCTTTGATTTGATAATATCGCAACCATTGCCGAACCGTTTAAAGTTAAATGCAGCAAAGTTACCAACTCATTCATGGTTTACCACAATGCCTGCATTGTACTTAGATGTGTGTATGTATGTACATATACTCGAAGTGTGTGAACTTATGACGGCGGTTGTCGAACAACACCAATCACATTCTAAGCTAAGTAACTATGTACATATATAGGAAGGAGTAACAAAGTGGGTTGGTATACATACACACATATCTCAATACAAGTTAAGTGAAATTCATTGCAACTACTGTAAAGGAAAATCACATCAATGTATTCCATCGTGTATTGAAATGTGTAAATTTGCTTTCAATACATTTTGATTAGCAAGTGCGTAAAGAAACATACTACGAGTCGAGGCAATCGCTTGCAAATTGAAGCAATTTCTGTCAAACACAAACAGAAACAAAATCATAAACAATGCATTGGAAAGCAGCGTAGCGTAGCGAATGTACAAGTAGAATCCGAAGTACACGATTTGCGGGTGCTTCATTTGGCTCAGTGATTAGACTCTTGGCGCTACTGTGATTGGTTTAATACATAAATTATTTATAAGTCCTTTAACTTTTGTTATCGATTTAAAATAGGGTGGAACGGGAAATTACTGCGGCTATGTGTGAGTTAATCCTGCGGGATTTACTATTTCGGATGCAGAAAAATTACTATAGCGGCACAAAATGGCTTCAAAAAAGGATGAAGATCTCGTAGCAGGCATTCAGAGTACATCATGACCGCTACAAAAAAAAAAAACTGTTTCAGGTTATTGGTCAGACCAAGGCGCATTAAAAAAATGCGTGTATTTTGTTGTTGATTTTGTACTCTTTGTACTCTAGTGTGCCAAAAAAAAGGTAAAAAAATTTGACATTTCAGTGTAAAATGTAAACAAAAATTACAATTCATGGAGAATAAAAAAAATCAAAATAGCAACCCTGCTGCTGCCACACTAAGGGGAAAAAATAGTAAAATTACAAAAACGTATTTGATATTACTAAAAACGTCAATGATTCTACGTGTAATCCTAAGCAAATTTGTCGAAGAAACCATGGGTTTAAAATTAATTTGGAGTGTGCAAAATTGCGAAAATAGGTTAAGAAGAAAAATGTGAAAATTTTCAATGCTGCGCTGATGTGTACAGAAAAAAACCACAAATAATATGTTTTTATACAAAATTTAAGCACTTCTTTACGGCACTACAGCAAAATGCTAAGAAACGTATTTTCGCAATTTGGCAAACTCCAAATAGATTTTAGACCCATAGTTTCTTTGGCAAATTTTCTTAAATGTAGAATTCTTATGTGCTATACGCGCGTAGTCGAAATAATATCTCCCAAATAAAAATAGACCCGCCCTAATATATATACTTATAGTATACATTTGCTGTATGTATTTGCTGAAAGCAATTGTACACAAACCCACTCCAGTGTACACGCTCTTCTACTTACGACAATATTGACACAAATTGGCTCTTCTGTCATTCCTCTGTGAGATCTAATTTGCAATTAAATCAATCTTGTCGCTTCGTGTAACTCATTGGTGCGTATGTATTGAGCACAAATTCGTTGTTTAATTACACTGTACAATAGTATTTTTGCAAAAGAATAACTATGGTATATGTACTTATGCACTTTCGAAAGATGATCATTTTCGCTAAATAAATTCCTAGTCGGTTTTATTTGCATCCAAAGGGGTTAAGAGATCTTGACGTGTCTTTGTACTATGACTGGAAAAATTTTAAAAATTGCTGTTTGAGAAAAAAGCTGTTTATTTGAAAAAGTTAAATATTTCGTAAGTGCAATATGCATGTAAATTTTTTTTTATTTTTTTTATCATTTTTTTCATTACATATTCATATTACAATTATTCAAGTTAATTTAATTTTTTTAGAGTATAATTTTTTTCAAAATTAAAGTAAAAAAAATGTAATAATACTGCCGTCTGCAGGGTGCGCCGTTAATTCGTATCAACGTTGTCGTCTGTCTATGCTATTAGATTTGTAAGATATCTTCGCCCTTTTACGTTCTTTGAAAGTGCATAAACACCAAAAATGTTATTGAGATACTGTAAACAACTCACACACATGCATACGTGCATAAATGTAGACAAACAGAAAAACGATTTGAGCAAATAATACGGATGTGGAATGCTTAAAAATCGGCTTTGGATATCAATTTTTCATAGTTGCAATGGAAGCAGCAGCCACAAAATGCTTCCAGTAGCAAAACTCTATGGTGAATAGCGACTTCATTCTGCGTATAAGTACTCATACATTGGGCTGTAACAACAATGTGACATTCATCGTGCCACAGCAGTCACAAAAGAATGTATGTGCCACATTCGTATTTTCTTATACATATATATACATATGTATATAGATTCTATATATATATATATATATATATATATATATATATATAGAACTTTACATACAAATATACTCATACATAGAATTGTTTGCTTGCCACATGCCAACACATTATCAAAGCACTTGGCTTAGCCGGGTTGTGGTGAGTGGCGGTAAAGACGTTGGCTTGCTTTGCTTGGTGACAAGTGCATTCGAGAAAAGAGTAAATATTTGCCAAGTACTTTGATGTCGGAGATTGGGATAAAAAATAAAGCAAACTAAATAAATAAAATAGAAAAGCTAGCGAGGCATATTAAAGAGCCTGCAGAAGTATGATGGTGTGAGTTAAAGAGAAAATAAAATAAAAAATTGTTGTGTGTAAGCGTGCACATATGTATAAATATTTGTGGCTTAAGCATACACACATGATTTTAAGCATTTAAGATTTAAGTTATAAAGCATACTAAAGTATAATAATAAATCTATGCAGGCCAATGATAAGTACATACGTACATATGTATGTACCTCTGAATGCTCGTAAGTAAATAATGGAATAAAGTAAGAAAATTAATAAATATATGCGAAATCAGAAGATGTTAAAAAGATCCATCAACTTAAATACGTACGTATGAATGTATGTATGTGCGTATAAAAAAATATCGCTCGTTTGCTGTAAGAACGCCACAATAAAACGTAAGGTAAATCAATAAATAAAAATAAAAAGCTCAAAGTAGTTCGGCTCTTTTTTCAGTATTTAAAAAAATACCCATCAAAAACTTCTCTGATTTTTTTTTTAAATATACATATAAGTGGTGGCACAGAGTATAAAACAAAAAATGTCGCAATCGAAGTCTGTATTCGAGAATATCTTCGCAAAGGGAAAAATATAGCCAGCATAAATATTTGCTCTAATAGTCAGCCAGCATTAAAGGCGTTAAACTCATTTAGAATGACATTAAAGCAGGTGGACAGTTGTAAAACTCTTGTTGTCCGCCTAGGAGCCCACAATAGTGGACATCGAAAAACTGCAGTCTAAACGCACAGTCATGAAATTTCGCTATTGACCATCAATCCTGCTTATACAAGAAGCTCTTCATGGAGCGGAAATCAAATGAGCACGGGGAATCCATCTCCCAACTTATTCTTGCAGCTGCGGAAGAGGTGGCTGGCTACTAAAATAAAAAGGCCACCCTGTAGCCAGTAACCATGCGAGCGACACTTGAGCGATACTGGGAATAGAGTAGAAAGACGTCTATTAAACAGAAAAAAACGAGAGGCAGAAAGACGAGAATGCAAAGTGCTTCAGATGCTGCACGACTGGAGTGCAGCTTAAAAATTCTATCAGTAAATAATGTAGCAATCAAATAGTTTCAAAATTGAGGCTTCTTCTTAAAGTGACGACGGTGGAAGTATGGTAACAGACGCATAGATGCACTTGATACATACATATTTGGAGGGAACACTTCTTAACAGCCCAATGTACAAGGACGATGTTCACTTTCCTGCATTCGACCAACATGAGCTGAGACCAGCAATAAAGTGGATTCAGCGCAACAAGGCTTCCAGAGCCGACGGCATCCTGGCTGTGTGTTCAAAGCCGGTGGTAAAGAGCAGTTAAGCAGATTTGGAGGCTTTCGATTGAACTAACGCATGATCTATAGCCATTTTCGTGTATACGACAGGTACTGAAGAAGCTGGAATGACGAATTGTGCGAACTTTTTAAGTGCAAGGACAGGCATGAATGACGACGCTCCAGCGAAAATAACCTTCGACTCGGCACCCATGATTGCACAAAGTGAACGCGATCACAATGAGAAAACTAAGCGCAGGATGACCTGTTGGGATGAGCAACTGGCACTAATACGCAAATGAGAGAGTCAAATAGCGATTTTTTCGGTCACGGATCAAACCGCAAAGTGCTAAGTGTCAAATAAGAAGAACAAATATTTAGGGTGCCAAGATTTTCGAGGATGACTATCTATACGCAAGTGCTCACATAAAAAAGTAAGTGCCCATGGGCCTCACTGGAGAAGGGAAACTTACGTTACATATCTATTTTGCCTCATAATAACAAAGTCGGTAAATAATCGATAACAAAAAACGATAAAAATATTGATAACAAAATCGATAAAAATACACATAAAAAACAAAATTGATAAATAATCGATAGCAAAATTGGTAAAACATCGATAAAAAATTTGATATAAAAATCGACAACTAAACCAATAACAATATCGATAGCAAAATCGCTAAAAATAACGTTTACAAAATCGATAATAATATCGATTATTATATCGATAAGTTCCGAAAATATCGATAGCAAAATCGATAACTATCGATAAAAATTTCGATAACAAAATTGATAAAATATCGATTATTATATCGATACGTCCCGAGAATCCCGAAAATCTCTAAAATCCCAAAATAGTTAGATATGTACTATTCCTTCAAAAAATGTTACATATAACTTCAGCAAATTGGGCCAGAAATTTCACGTTTGCGAGGAGCTACCGTACATTCTAGCCTTACCTTTCTGCCTAGTGCTTTGTTAGGTTTATTGGAAAACTGAACTGAATTTCCGGTCGGGGTGTGACGCTCTTACAGCTTAACTTGACTAAATGTCCATTGCAGATTGTACTTGAATAAAATTAAATCAATCATAAATATGGATTATAGTCTTATTTATTGTAAGTTATCACCTACTCATATAAAACCGTAATAACACAGAATGTCATTGGAAACATAATTCACATTCAAAGCACAATTTATTGAATTTTCATTTACGTACATACATACATATTTGCATGTATGTATGTCTGTATAAAAAAGCATGATTTTCCACATATCCCTTATTTTTATACGTAAATATGTATGTAAATATATACATCGACTACGTAATTTATGCAAATAAGCTCCTTTTTGCGGCTTCATTTGCGCTGCATTGTGAAATTGAATAAACTCACAGTGACAAATCGTTAGCTTTTTTATATTCAAAGACACTGAATGCTGGAAAGCTCGTGATGGAAAGTTAGACCAAAATCATAATGTTGACTACA
>NW_023467588.1:0-6497 GCF_013731165.1 Rhagoletis pomonella
GTTTGGTTATTTTATAGCTAAACGGTCGCTATTCTACACTTGTTCTAGAAAATTACGCAAACGAAGGTGACGCCAACGAATATTTAGTATGAAGAATTTTTGGTTTTACTACTAATATCACTAGAAACTCTAGAGCAAGCAACATTATGCACAAGTAAAGGAGCCGATTTTATGTGTGGGAGCGAGAAGACTGTTTTATTACAAAACCTTTCTATTATTGAATCATGGGTTTATATGGACTTCTTAGAGAATGAACTTTATTTTAATGAAAATTCTTAAAAAGAAGTAAATAAAAATAAGTGGAAAACAATATCACTTTGAAATGAGGTGCTTTTGATATGACTGCATGTACATTAGGGTGGTCCAAAAACAGTAGTCGGAATTGTAATGCTCTCACTCCCTAGGATTGTTGTATATAGAAAAGTGTACCCATATTTTTTTTTTAAATCAAAAAATATTTAGTGGTCGTTCAAAGCGCTCAAAGTTTTCCATGTATTTTTGTATGGGAAAAAACAACTTTTCGTAGAAATGGTATAGAATTTTTGAAAATCAATATTTTTCGATCAGAAAACTCTGGTTATTTTCAGGAGACTTTCAATAATAATACGCAATTATTTATTTAACAATTTTTTAATACTAACGATTTTTTATTTGTCCCCCATTGCATTTTTCGGGGTTTTTGGGGTTTTTGGCGGACCTACAAATTATAGTTGCGATGAAAAAAGGTTAAATAAACAATTGGGTATTATTATTGGGAATCCTGCAGCTGAAAAAAGTTTTCCGATAGAAAAATAGTTTTTTTGAATTATATACCATTTCTACCAAAAGTGTTTTTCCCCATATAAAATATGTACATGGGAAACTTTGGGCGCTTTGAGCGACCTCTAACTATTTTGTGATTTCAAGATAAAAAATAGGGATATATTTTTTCGGTATAGAACAATCCTGGGGGGTGAGAGCATAAAAATTCCGACTTTACTTTTTCACATGCATTTTTGGACCACCCTAATGCACATATATGTTTCTCGTATTTATAAATAGATTCCCTGAGGAAGACGCGAATATGCGTCCAAACGAGTAGGAGGAAAATAAACGTTTATTCTTGTTGTAATAAAATACCGAAAAGCTCCATACACAACATTAAACTCTCAGCTTAGTCGAGGAGAAATAATTATTACATACACGTATGTTTGGTTTTTGTACGGCTGCTAGTACCACTTTATATGAATTCGCTATTCTTCTACGCGAGTATCTGAAATGTGCTACTCTTCCACGCAAAAATCTGAAATGTGCTAGTCTTCCACGCAAATAGTGAAATGTGCTACTCTTCCACGCAAAAATCTGAAAAGTGCTAGTCTTCCACGCAAATAGTGAAATGTGCTACTCTTCCACGCAAAAATCTGAAATGTGCTACTCTTCCACGCAAAATTCTGAAATGTGCTACTCTTCCACGCGAATAGTGAAATGTGCTAGTCTTCCACGCGAAAATCTGAAATGTGCTACTTTTCGACGCGAATAATGAAATGTGCTAGTCTTCGACGCGAAAAGTGAAATGTGCTAGTCTTCCACGGTAATTTGAGATGTGCTACTCTTCGTTGGGAGCGACGATATTTATTGCAGGAAAACACTGGAGTTGCTATGAATGATTGGTTTTTCTTAAAAAATTTCTTAAGCAATACCGCACTTTGAGATGGAAAATGAAAAATCGGGTTTTCTAACTTCAAATTGAAATAAAATGAAATAATATGAATTTTTTGGAGCCGGTATATGAGCCATTTATTTTGAAAGTGGCACAAGTCACTTCGTATCTCTTGTGCTTAAATGATCGGTTACTTGTGTCTGAATGCGTCGGTTATTCGTTCAACTCCACCAACCAAGGTGGAATATTTTTCAGAGCGATTTGCAGATGCATTCTGTTACAAGTAGCCGGTCAATTAAGCACAAGAGGTATGAAGTAGGGCTGATGATACCCGGTTACCCGAGTATTACCCGGGCAGCCGGGTATTACCTGATTTTCCCGCGTACCCGGGTAGTATACATATGTTGATGCCGGTTAAACGAAAAACACCCGGTTAACGCGACATAAAGCTTCTCGTATAATCTTTTTGGTGAGAATAAATATTTTCTCAGTGAGAAAATTTTTTTTTAATACATTTTTTTTATGTCTAGAATGTAAACCTATCCGCTAGCCTGAGTAGACGCTGACAAGAAAAGTAAATGAAAACATTAGTTTCTGTACTTAAATTCTAACTTCTAATTTTTGTAAATGCATATACATACATACATGTGTACATATGTATGTATGTATGTATATTTTAAAGAATATTAAATATTAATATTTTAAAACAGGGACCGAGAACAAAATGTATGATCGAAACTAGATGTCCTTCTCGTAGCTTTGTTCTTAAGAACGCGTCAAAACCAAGACCAAAATGAGAACAAAACTGACCAGAACGTTCTCATTGGGAATTATATAAGAACAAAACCCTGTGGAACGTTCCCAGAGAGAACAAAATGCGAACAATACTTTCGGGAACATTTCTAAGAGAACGAAATGCTAAAAAAATTCTCCTGAACGTTTTGGCAAAGAAAAAAACGGTAGCAAAATTCTAAGGCTCACCCTGGTGTTGATTTTAGTAAAGTAGTTACTTATTATCATTACAGTACATACATGGCGTATGAGTAACATTCTTAGGTAGTCATCTATACTAATTATATAAAGAGAAATCCCTTTTTTTTGTAACAGGTAATCTAGCGAACGGCTAGTCCGATTTTCACGCAATTTTGTACATAAATAGCCTTCAGCAACCACCGTGTTATAGGAAAAAAAATTAACTTTGTTCCGGTAGGTGCACCAGAGACCGATCTATTCGAAAAAATCATATTTATGGTCCGATTTGTTTGAAATTGGGTGCGTAGTGTCTTGGGTCCTTTTTTTACGGTAAGTGGACCAGGAACCGATCTATTTGAAAAAATCGTATTTATGGCCCGATTTGCTTGGAATTTGCTTCGATTAACATACAGTATCGGTCATATCTATAGCACGCCATTTCAAAGTGATATTGTGTGCAACTTATGTAAATATTATTTATGTTTGAGGATTTTCAATTAAAATACAGTTCTTTCTCTAACAAACCCCATATAAAAACAAGTTTAACAATTTGTAGAAAACTTCAAAAAAGTGCAACAAATGTTCACCTAAATTTCAAACTTTTTTCTCAGAAGTGTTTGAATTTTTCTGAATACACAGTTTTATAGCCCAACCAATTTTAGTCTGATAATGTGCAAGTTTCAAGTTGCTAAAAGTTACCGTTGATTTTTTAGAATTTTTTTCGACAAAGGTGTTGCGGATTTCTTCCATATACAAAGAAATTGAGTTTATTCATTATATGGAAGCCAATGCGACAAAACAAAATCTAAATAATTAACGGTAATTCGTAGCCACTTGACATTTGCACATTATCAGACTAAAATTGCAGTGGCTAAAAAACTGTGTACTCGAAAAAATTCTAACACTTCTGAGAAAAAAGTTTGAAACTTAGGTGAAAATTTGTTGCACTTTTTTGAAGTTTTCTACAAATTGTTAAACTTGGGTTTATATGGGGTTTGTTAGAGAAAGAACTGTATTTTAATTGAAAATTCTTAAAAATAAATAAATAAACATAACTGGCACACAATATCACTTTGAAATGGCGTGCTATAGATATGACCGATACTGTATAGGATAATTTTTTCCGGTAGGTGGACCAGGGACCGATCTATTCGAAAAAAATCTTCTTTATGGTCCGATTTGACTGAAATTTGGCACGCAGGTAGTCGTTTTCCGAGATTAGCATATAAGATCCTTTTTTCCAGTAGCTTGACCAGTGATCGATCCATTCGAAAAAATCTTCTTTATGGTCTGATTTGCTTGAAATTTGGCGCATAGGTAGCTTATTGTCCGGATTAGCGTATAGGATCCTTTTTTCTGATAGGTGGACCAAGGAATGAGACATTTGTGTTATTTCGTCTGAAGTAAGTCTATGTATATTGGATTTCTGTAGACCAATGATACTCTTAGATCTTGAAACTGCCTCCAGATTCAAGGACACAGAATACAAGGATACAGATTCAAGGATGATTCATGATCGTACCAGATCATTGTTGCCGCAAGAACTTCCTCACGGGCATAACGACTTCGTTAGGTTATTTAAGACGGCAATAGAGAATATGTTTTCTGACGCCACAAAACCAAACTTGGACTTGAATTGTGGTGAAAACGGTGGACCAAATATTTCAATAAAAATAAATAAATTTTGGGCGGGACGAAGTTCGCCGGGTCAGCTAGTATTTTATAAAAACGAAATTATTATTATTATTTTTTTTAGCTCGCTACAGTTTTATACTTCTACAATCGTAACATTATTGCTACTACCTTTAGACACGAATATATATTATAATATTTCCCCATATGTTATGGAAGATTCTTATAGATTTTTCCTATGTACGTTCGTTTGCGGTATATATTCGTAAATGCGCTTAATTTTTTCTTCTCCATATTTTTTCGGGTGCCCGGGTACCCGGGTAATTACCATATTTCCCGGGTACCCGGTCTACCCGGGTCTACCCAGGTAGTAGGGTCCGACCGATTCCAGTTTTTTTTCAGGTACCGATGCCGATGCCGATTAATCGGCTTATGGGGAAAGAATCGGCCGATGCCGATTCCGTTAAAAATTACAAACAAATGTATTAATTCATAAAAACAAGTTATTTAACGTAGTTAACAAAACAAAAGACACAAATAATTGAATTAATTGGCTTGTTATGCAATATTACATACACATGTGTGTGAGATTATAATGTACATATATCATATTTATGTACATTACATAAAGCCCTTTTTTATAGCGCTTAGCAAGAAATAGGAACATAAAATTTCATTTCGGTTTTTACTCAAATACACTATTTTGCACTCAATGCATAAGAACTTAAATGCTAGGCATGTACATACATATGTACGTCTTGAAATTAATAGTCAAAGTTGAATAATTTAATATTGTAATGCAAAAATAGAAGCTTATTGGCGTTTTCTCCGAGTAAAATATGTACTATTCCATCTGCAAACAACATCTTGTATTAGTGAATGATTAGGCAAACCAAGCGTTTCTTGGCATTTTTTTAAGTAGCGACATGCCTGCTCACTTCTCTTAGAATGTCCCACAATTTTTCGGCGTTTGTGTGATATATCTTGAATATTTTTCCGGTTATAAATTGCGTCCTGAATCCCAAGTTGCAAATGATGTGCCGCTAGCTGCCAAAATAACTTTTAGCCTACGAGGCCATTCTACGAAATGTGCTGTAAAACTGAGCAAGGAGCATGATTTGGTGGAGTTGTCCCAGATATCAGTTGTGAAACTGATCCATTCCGCATTTGCTATGAGATCAGTAACTTTGTGCTTTATCTTAACGTAGGTTGCTGGCATCAACGTAGTCCGGAAAAACTTTTCGCTCTTTTTGCAATATCTGCTATCGCCGCTTGGATCACAAATGTTTAACCTATTAAACGCATTATTGTAAATTAATACATGAAATATTGTGAATGTGTAGGATTTCTTTGTCATTAACCCATAGGCAACGACTGATGCAAAAGTACCCACAAATGTTTGTTGATATATTTGAAATGTAAATTTGAACAGCAAAATTTATTTATTTATTTATTTCAGTTATGGAATACATAATTCTTACTAACTATACCTTAATAATAAGCTCATACAAGATTAACGACTAAGATTGAAAAAAAAAATAATAATTATCAAACAAAAATTTTTTAATTCCTACGTGCGAGGTGGGCGTGTCCAATTCACCTCGTCATTCTGAATATTTTGATATATGTATCCATATGTGTATATATGTACATACATTTTATACGGTTAACAAACGCGCTTGTTTATCTGCATAACCCGTCTTTACTTGCATTAATTCATCCATTATCCTCTTTCAAATATGAATAAGCGGCTGAACAAATACATACAAATTTCGTGCATTTGAAAATTAGAGAGTTCTACCTTAAACTAAATAATACTTGTTTTACCGCCTAATCGATGGGACCATTTTACAAAGTCAGCCCACTATTATTCACTCAAAGTTGTGTTCGGAACATTCAAACAAAATGTCAAATAAGCATATTTACATTTTTTTGTTTTGGCTATCTGGATTACTGTATACTGTGACCAAGAGATATTGCCTTTGAACATATTTCACACTTTGCTGTGCTCGAATTTCTTTGGAAAAACTTCCAAATAGGGTTTGCCTGAGCCATTATTCCTATAAAATAAAAGTTTGTAAGATTTAACTGATAATGAATTGCACTTGCTTACCAGGAGTTACAAAAATCGCGAATTTATGGCCAATTTCTATTAAAAAATCAAACGTAAACATAGTATACATTAGACTGGGTCGGTCCCCATACAAAAAAAAAAGTTGCTAATGTCCGCCCCTAAATTTAAAGATTATGTTGA
>NW_023467589.1:0-3816 GCF_013731165.1 Rhagoletis pomonella
TCCAAACTGATGTAATTTTTATTTGATAAGCTCGAGGCCCAGAGAAAACACAAAACACAGGTTTTAGTTCAATAATTTTTAATGTCGACATTTCGACCTCAATCTGAGGTCATCTTCAGGAACTCTTCGTTGTGCCCGGTCGACTAATTAGGAGTACAGAAATATAATTTAAATTATCATCACTAGCAAGGTGCAATTTTAAATGAGCGAGAAGAACGGGGGGTAGTAAATCAAATTAACGATGATCAGTTGAAAACTGCTTCTGAAGTAAAAAATTCTATTGGAAAAGTGGTCACCACAGAAACATTTCGAATAATATTAGGAAAACATTATTACAATGGCCGTGTTGTTCGAAAAAAAGCACATACACAAGCCCCAAAAATTAAACTTTGCGTGTAAAATTTACTAAGGAATATTTATTGAAAACTAATGATTTTTGGGTAACTGTTAGTTGGTTTAATTAGCATGAGGTCAGAATAAATACACTTAATATTCTCGGTCTCTAAAGCTGTTATTTACCTATGAGAGCAAACTCACTTTGTATAGATCGGATGAAAGGACGTACAACACCAGTAGGGAATTTGCAATTCGTTTAAGGTGCTATGGACAGATTCCAATACATTAACATACTAAAGAAAAATGTTAAGCAGACTACAGACAAATTGGGTATTATAGAGAGATTCGCTTTCTAACAAGATATTGACCCAAAACACACTTCGCATGTGGCAAAGCTTTGGTTGATGCACAATTGCCCCAGACTATTGCAGACCCCTCCACAATCTCCCGACTTAAATGTTATCGAGCATCCTTAATTTTGCCAAAACTTTGTAAAATCGATTACCAACAGATTCCAAGCAGTTATCCAATCAAAAGGCTATGCAACTAAATGCAAGACTATGAAGGGACGTGGCTGAATTTTAATTTTATTCTCGTATCTGAAAACCTTGTTTGATTCAATAACTTGGGCTGACTTCCAAAACGCACCAATACAATGTTTGGATACTGTTCTGATGCGGTATTTAAACTGTTTGTATATGCAAAGTTGCGAAACATTGTAACCATATGCATTGCATATTGTGAATATTTGATATAACATTTATCACCTTTCGGAATTTTCAATTTTTAAAACACCAATGGTCACCAGCAATTTAGAAAAAAACGTTTTTTCTTAACAGCGGTGGCCCCTCGTCAGGCAATGGCAAACCTGCCATGAAAAACTGCTTCTCATAAAAGTGCAATCGCCGTTGGGAGTCGCTGTAAAACTGTAGGTCCCTCCCCTTTGTGTGACAACATCAAGGTGCACGCCACAAATCGGAGGAGAAGCAAAACACTAACATATGTTTAAGCACCAATCTATTATTATTATTATTATTAATGGTCACCAAAAACAAACGAAGCATCAACTTTGTTTCTGATGCGCTGATTACTCTAGCAATGCGTATCGATAACTTTTCGGATGCGTTTTGGAAAAGTATACATTATCAACATTTTGTAGTTTGGCGTTACGGAATATTATACTATGTACGGATGCAAAGCAATTGACGTTTTGGAAGTCAGCCTTACTTTGTTTGCTAAACTCATCAAATTTGCTGATTTGTAATTTTGAATTGTCAAACTACAACTAGTTAAAAATATACGGCTCATTAGAAAAACATTAGTACATCATTCTGCTACGTTTTTCCAGGATTTATTCAACAAAAAGTCCAATTTCGCGTGTGAGCCACTCAAAATGGTGACAATGTATACTTTTCCAAAACGAAACGCATCAGCGCATCAGAAACAAAGTTGATGCTTCATTTTTTTATTGGTTACCATTGGTGTTTTAAAAATGGAAAATTCAGAAAAATGTTTCGTTGCTATATTTAATATTTAAAATATGCAATATGTCGCAACTCTGCATATACAAACAGTTTGAATACCGCAGTATAACAGTTTCTAAACATTTATTGATACGTTTTGGAAGTCAGTCATTTATTTATTTTAGCGTTGGGAGTATCGATACTTTTGAGAATCGAGTACTTTCTTTAAATATACATATGATGGTATGATCAATGCTTACAGGTCTATTCTGCGCGTTACCGAAGATTTTGTAACCGGGAAATTTTATTACCAAAAAATGTTACCAGTTCTTGTCACCGCGATTCTAGGAACGTTGGTAATGCAGTTAAAATATTCAGCGATTCAGCTATGAAGAATTGTGCAAATTCTGGCATTGCATATTTCACGGGGCAATACTTTGTTACCAGCTTATGAGATGGTAACAAAATTTACCGGTTACAAGAGTACACAGAATGCGAAAAGGGTTTAAAAATTGACAGGAACTTTATTTACCGGTTACAAATTTTTTATTACCAGCGCAGAATAGACCTGTTAGTGTAGAAATCTCACTAGGTGGCAGGACTTTATTCAAATTATTATATTAATCTCAAATAACGTCGATTGAATGCTACTTTGGAGTACTCAGTATCGATACTTTTAAAAATCGGGTACCGACAGTACATTTTGAGAATCGATTTCTGAGTACTTTTGGTATCGATACTGCCCAACAATAACATATTTAGAAAGCTATGATTAAAAATAAAACTGTCTAAGTTCCCTTGAATACCAGGGTTTTATAAAAGTACTTTTCATTACCCAACATAGGTCATAAACTGCAATATCCAGCACTAGGCGCCAACTGCAAGTATGAAGACATGTTCAAATCCGCCCCTTATACCACCACGCTCGACACTTTTCTGTTTTTCGCTCACTAGAATCCACGCGATAAGAGAATGCACGATAATGGTTAGTTGGTGGGTAAAAACACTGCGACAACAGTGATGCCAGACATTCTCTGTTAAATATCCCACGGAAATTGGGAAAAAATCCCTCAATTACCCACATCTTGAAAATTTATCCCACAAAATTCCCAACGAATTTAAACATATACATGTTTCAGTAGTAAAGAAGTAAAATTCATATAAAATAATAATAATAGTTTGGCGCCTACACATATGTGCTTTTCCTCCAATTTGTGGCGGTCCTCTTGATGTTGTCACACAAAGGGGAGGGACCTACAGTTTTACGCCGACTCCGAATGGCGAGTGTATTTTTATGAGGGGATCTGTTTTTCATGGCAGGAATACACTCGGAGGTTTGCCATTGCCTGCCGAGGGCCGACCGCTGTTAAGAAAAAACCCCTTATTCTTCATTTTTTTCACTCATTCATTTTTTCACTTTCATTTTTTTGCTCACTCACTAAGGGCCTAAAAGAATTTTTTGGTGACTTTAAAATTGAAGCACATTCATGTGCTATTTAACATTTCATCAGATAATTTCTTCCGCTTTTTACATGAAACACCAGTTACAACTGAAAAGATTCTTTCTTACTCACCGCTTGAATTGGTTAACGTAAGAAAATTTTCGAAATTGTCCTTATACTTTTCAACAATTATATACCATTTCACTCCACATGACATCTTCAGAACGATTAATTACGTAAGAATGTCGAATATTCTTGAATTTTGATCAAGTATGGAACAATAACTGCGTCAAAAGAAAATCCCTTATTTATATGAAATGTCCCTTTTTTCCCTTTTAATAATTTTTGATGCAAAATATCCCTCAAATAGGGAAATTACCCACAATCTGGCAGCACTGTGGGACAAACGAGTAGGGCTACACCCCCGCCAAAGCGCTTCTGAGTGAGCGAGTAGCAGTAGTAGAAGTTATTCAAGAATGATAGAATACAAGATTGCGCCGATCGGAGAGGATTTTTGAGAATAACTTGTGTGTGACGTCACACTGGTGCAATTGCGAGAGAGAAATGCCAAAACG
>NW_023467589.1:3826-6497 GCF_013731165.1 Rhagoletis pomonella
TCACACTGGTGCAATTGCGAGAGAGAAATGCCAAAACGTGAGCAAGAATGGAAGAAGAAGAAAATATGTTGCAAGGAAAACGTAAACAAGTTGCACCAGTGTGACGTCATGCAAACAGCGATTCTGTCAAATTCGTTAAGAGAGGAATAGCGGTCCGAGATCGGCGCAACCTTTGTATTCTCTCAATCGTGGAAGTTATTCACATGCACAACACAACACCAAAAAAAACGATTTTATCACAACAAATGTACCAAAGAAAAAAATACAAAAACACGACAACAGCCGTCGAGTAGCAATGTTGAATGCTTATCGCTGCATATTTTATAACTCTACGCCGATATACAACACATTCAGGCGTATGTATGTAAGCATGATTCAATAATACAAGGTTCGATAAATTGACAGTTGTCTCTCTCGCACCGCTCCCTTAGCGGTGGCACCGTGTTGCTTCTTTGCAAATTTACATGGAAACAGTGTAGCTTTGGTGTGAAATAAAAGTATAAGCTTTTGTGCAATATGTTTATTTGTATATGCATATGAAGCATATTTAACTGATGAAAACATAAGCATTGGATGTTTATATCAATCTCATAGTAGTCTTATTTTAATTTTGAGTCATTTTGCAGTTTTTAAACAGCTAAATAGCATATAAATTACGTAATTCACGTAGATATATAAATATTACGTTCAACATTTCGTTTAAAATGCCAGATTTCCTGCAAATACTTTAGAATTTACAAAGGAATTTCACTACTAATTGCCTACTTTGCGTACTTTTCTACTACCATTTTCGCAACAAGGGATTGCATTCTTGCCCTTTCTCTGTCCTTCGCAAATGCAACCTTTTGTAAGGGAGTGTCAAACCGCAGCTGTCAATAATTATCTAACCTTGTATTATTGAATCATGGTATGTAAGTATATGTGTATACATTTATGAATGCATGTACGTATCTACAAACATATGTATGAAAAGCACGAACGCGTTTCAAATACGCTTGAAATATAACTTTTATGAAAAGGAGCACTTTAAAAAATGCTGCTTCATAATTTGTCAAATCGTGCATAACAACGTATGTACATATTTAAATGAGGCAAAGTGTTTACCGTTTGACTTCTTTGGCTTGCCTTTTATTCATTTACCTCTTTTTAGCAAATTTTTCAACGAAGTGGTAATTTTTTAAATGTATTTTTGTTCCATTATTTTTAAAATTTTATCACAGAATTTTTGCATTAGAGTTCTGTAGATTGCTTGCACATATTTTGATGAAACTCTTTTTCAAACCCAATTTTCGCACTCACAAGCTTATTTTACGCATACAAGCGTTTTTAGCCAAATTTCCGTAAACGGGCCTTTTCTTATCTAGTAACACAATTGGTGGCGATTTAAACCATTAATAACTCATTTACAAAATTAATAAACATTTCACGTCGGCAGCTGCGTACAATGCGTACCGAAACTTTTTGGCGCCACTTAAAATTTGTTATGTTACTTGTTTCACGCTCAATGATTAACTGAAATGACTACAGTGAAATTATTCCAATGCTACACTGATGTACATACATATACGCACATATACGGACGAAATCATTGTCGCAATAAGGAGTGCGCTCTCTGTTCCTCTGAGTGTGCAATTTGGTGGCAAGCGCTGAGCGAACGGCGAAAGAATGGGTAAGTGCGCTGAGTTATAGTCAGTTGGGGTTCGTTATTTTGTTATACCAACAAAGCTGATAGCAGCTGACTAAGGTCGCTGGTTTTTTTGGGTAGCGTTTTCTGCACCCACCTGTCCCCCAAAGGGATTGAAGGAACCCCACTGAGGGCGTTTTTGTTTTGCCAAGAGGTGGTCAATATGAAAATATGTCTTTGGATTGTACTCGTCTCTAGAATTTTTTCGACAAAAGGCCACTATTCCCGTTCCTAATCAACATTCGCGTTCAAGTGCGGCAAATTTCGGTTTGCCTATTCTCTGTCTGCTTGCCGCATCTTTAGCTTGTTTTCTTAAACGCAAGCGACTAGCATGTTATCCACTGGGCTACAACTGCAAAAGCTTATTGTGCTTTTTCATTGCTGGGCTTTAAGTTGTGAGCTTATTTAACAAAAAAGATTACTTTTCAGCGATTGCAAGGCGCTCGACTGTCTAACTTTCAAAACCGCCCACCTGCTCGCTGTTGTCGGTATACATTCGCTGGCTCTGTTCATTTGCATGCCTGTTCACTGATACGCTCGCGCGCGAGCACACACTCAGAACTCCACTGACTTTTGCTCCATGTTATTATTTTTATACCCGAGCGCACTTGTGCACAAGGGTATTATAACTTTGTTCACATAACGGTACTTGGTACGTGAACTTCTTTTGGGCATGGACGGATGGTATTGAAAATGGGCGAAATCGGATAATAACCACGCCTACCTCCCATATAACGGTAATTTTAAGAAATACGAAAACTGCGATATTTTAGTAACTACTGAAGATAATTCACTCAAAATTGATATTTGCAATGAGTTTTAGACGAAAAATAAGAATATTACAAAATTTTGGCAAATGGGCGTAGCCACGCCCACTTATGGTTACATGTGTATATCTTGGTAACCGCTACACCAATTTCTTCCAAACTTGGCACAGTTGTTGGTCCTGGTACAACATACCAACTGGCCGAAAATTTCTAAAATCGG
>NW_023467590.1:0-6496 GCF_013731165.1 Rhagoletis pomonella
TTTTTTTTTTTCGTATGGATTTATACAGACGCCATAGTTTCATCGTTATCCGTGGTATAGGGTGGTAGTAGTACTAGTTTGACAAGGGGTCTTGTCACTCTACCCTTTTCAGTTATGACCTCTACAACACGAACTCGATTGTCAGAACCTGGGTGCAAATTAGCCACCCTTCCTAATCTCCATTCGTTAGGTGGAAGATTATCCTCTCTTATGACCACCATGTCTCCGAATTTTATGTTGGATTTAGGATGTTTCCACTTTATTCGTTTCTGTAGTTCGGTAAGGTACTCCGTTTTCCACCTCCTGCAGAAGTTTTGATGCAAGGCTTTGAGTTTCTGCCAACGATTGACGATCGAGGCTGGGTTTTCGTTCACATCTAGTTCTGGTGGAGCCAAGATGTGTCCGCCTACCAAAAAATGACCTGGAGTTAAGGGCTCAAGGTCAGATGGTTCATTGGAAGCTGGGCTCAGCGGACGTGAGTTGAGACACGACTCAACTCGGCATAGTGGAGTGTTGAATTCCTCAAATGTGTACTTCATATTAGACGCGATCTTTTTAAAGTGGCTTTTAAAGCTTTTCACACCTGCCTCCCACAGACCACCCATGTGCGGAGCTGCGGCAGGTATGAAATGCCAAGTCAATGCCTGATGGGCATATTTTGATAACGTATTCGTCCGAGCGTCGGATAAAAATGCCTTTAGTTCCGCTTTTAAAGCCCGTGATGCTCCTACGAAATTTGTCCCATTATCTGAGTACACATTTTTTGGACACCCTCGTCTGGAAACGAATCTGGAAAATGCTGCTAAAAACGATTGAGTACTTAGGTCGCTTGTGGCCTCTAAATGAATGGCCTTGGTAGAAAAGCAGACAAATAGACACACATAACCCTTTGACATTCGGCAGCCTCGTCCACGATAACTCTTAATGTCGAATGGTCCAGCAAAATCCACCCCAGCATTGGTAAATGGTCGCGAAAAAGTTGTTCGCTCTTGTGGAAGAATCCCCATAAGTTGGCCTTGCGCGCGTTTTTTATAGATAGTGCAGATCTTGCAGTTATGGATTGTGGACCTTATCATCGTTTTCACCTTCGGAATCCAATACTGCGTTCGTATGAGACGCAACATTAGTTGATTCTCACCATGGAGAGAAGTTTCATGGATGAATTGGACAATCAGACGGGATAATCTACAATTGTATGGGAGTATAACGGGATGCCGTTCGTTGTACGCTAGATCCAGAGATGTGCCAAGACGACCCCCCGTCCGCAGCACATCATCTTTATCCAGAAATGGATTAAGAGGAAGTATTTCACTCTTAGACTCAATGCATTCTTTAGTTTTCAGTTTCGCGATTTCTGCTCCGTAATGTTGCTTCTGAGCAAGTTTAATCAGGCGAGTAGTCGTTGATTTAATTTCATTAGATGAAATTAAGCAAGATTCCGACTGAAAAGAAGCTTTTGTCTTCGGATGGGTTCTTTGAAAGAAACGCAATATATAAGATATCACCCTCAAAGCCCTCGGTAAACTAGAAAACCGGTCAAGAATGTCATTGATTTTGTCTGTCGATGTTGTTGCATGAACGTGCACCCTTTTTTCCTCAATGCTCGTGGTGAAGTCTGTCTCTTGGATTGGCCATTTTTCCCTATTTTCTTGTAGCCAAGAAGGTCCCTGCCACCACAAAGAATTTTTGACCAATTCGTTCGCCAGTATGCCTCTGCTTGCTAAATCTGCGGGATTCGTAGCTGAATCGACGTGAAGCCAGTTCAAGTTCCCTACTTTGTCTAAGATTTTTGTAATTCGGTGGGCAACGAAGGTTGACCACGAACAGGGGGGCTTGCGTATCCACGCCAGAACAATCGTCGAATCAGTCCACAGATGTATGTTTAGGTGGCCTAATTCAAGATTTTTGGTGATTGATTCGACTATTTCTGACAGTAACACCGCCCCGCAAAGTTCTAATCTAGGCAAAGAAATTGTTTTGACTGGCGCTACTCTAGTTTTTGCTAATAGCAGATTTACAAGTACTTTATCCTCTTTTTCCACGCGTAAGTAGACTGCGGCAGCGTACGCTTTTTCGGATGCGTCGCAGAATCCGTGAATCTCTACCTTTTCCGTTGGTGAGAAAGATACCCAACGTGGTATCCTTATATTATTGATTTCCTGATAGTTTCTCGTGAAATTCTGCCATCTATCTAGTGTTGTTGGGGACACCGTCTCGTCCCAGTCTGTACCCTCTAACCATATGCTCTGCATAAGTATTTTCGCGACAATTATCATTGGAGCTAGCCAACCTAACGGGTCAAAGAGTTTAGCGATGGCTGATAATATCGCTCTCTTCGTTGGATTGACGTTATCTTCTATTGGCTTGGCTATAAAATAAAATTGGTCGGAATGCGCGTTCCACCTTATACCTAGGGCTTTTAGACTGCTTGTGTCCTCAAACTCTAAGAAATTTTCACTCAGCAGATGTGCTTTTGGTATGCCTTGCAATATTTTATTGCAATTCGACGTCCATTTTCTAAGTGGAAAACCAGCTGATTTTAAAACTGCGGAAATCTCATCCCTGGCTTTTATCGCGGAGTCAATAGTATGTCCTCCGGCAAGAACGTCGTCGACATACATACTTTTTCGTAAAATGTTCGAGGCTATAGGATAGAGGCTTTCTGAGTCATCAGCTAGCTGGAGCAATGTCCTTATCGCGAGATAAGGAGCACAATTTATACCGAAAGTAACCGTCTTTAGTTCGTAAATACTAATTGGTTCGTTTGGACACGTACGGAAAATTATTCGTTGGTACTTCGTTTGGTTGGCGTCTACAAGAATTTGCCTATACATCTTCTCAATATCGCTATTGAAGACGTATCTAAAAAGTCTCCAGCGGAGAATCAACACTGGTAAATCAGACTGAAGCACTGGCCCTGGAAGAAGAATATCGTTCAGGCTGACACCATTGGCTGAAGACGACGAAGCATTGAAAACCACCCGAACCTTTGTCGTAGTACTCTCTTCTTTTACCACAGCGTGATGTGGTAAATAGTAACTGTCGACTGCATCTGCTGACTGAATTGCATTAACTTTAGACATATGGCCCATTGTCTCGTATTCCATTATGACTTTGTTATATTCCCTCTGTAAGTCTGGATTTTTTCTAAGTCGAGTTTCGTTCTTGTAAAATTGAGAAAACGCGATTTTGAGTGATGGCCCTAAGTTTATATCAGCCGGGAACTCCGCCTTGAAAGGAAGCGACACGATGTACCTCCCATATGGATTCCGCTGTGTTGTACGCTTGTAAAGCTCCTCGCACTTTGCTTCCTCAGCTGTTGCAGTTTTATCTCGTGGAAGATCCTCAAGTTCCCAAAAAGAGCTTAGCTGTTTGTCTAGGGCCACTTCATTGAAGAACGATACTCTATTATTGTTGGTTGGGTTGACTGCATCAGCACGACCAGTCAGTATCCAACCGAACACTGTTTCTTGTGCCAGAAGAGTACTAAGAACATTCTTCTTAATGCCACTCAAAATTATATGGGGATATATGTCCCCTCCCAAGACAAGATCGACTTGCTCATTTACATAAAACCTTTTATCTGCCAGGATGAGATCAGGAAAAGCTTGTTGTGTTAGTGCGCTAATGTCGCAAGTTGGCAAATTCCCAGTAAGATTTGGTAGCACTAACACAATAGCATCAATTGAAATGAATGGGTCAATCGGTGAACGCAACTGTATAGAACACGCTTCTTTTACCTGTGCAGAAACCGTATTATTGATGCCCGAAACTTGAGCATGCATTTTTCTTGTGGGCAAGTTGATTCTGCGTCTGAGCCTCTCCGTAATGAAGGAACACTCAGAGCCAGAATCAATTAGAGCTCTAGCAGCATAATTGGTGCCATTATAATGAATAGTAACCCGAGCAGTGCCGAGTAAAACACCTTTGCTAGTATTAGCGTGATGTGATTGCACCTTTTTTACTTGGTTACTTTTCCCCTTTGAAGCTTGATTCCTCAATTGTGCCTGTCTGGAAGTCGATGGTAAATTGTCCGCAGGATTAGAAGTATTTTCCCTGGTAGCTGTTTTAGGCGGTGCTGTCTGATTGTGTAGGAGCGTATGGTGTCGAGAATGGCAATTGGCGCAGTTGTAAGAACTCGTGCATTTCGACACCGAATGTCCGAAAGACAGACAGTTAAAACAGCTATTGTTCGTTTTTACAAAGGAGATTCTATCAGCTACAGACATCTTCAGAAATTTTGGGCACATATGAATTCTATGCTCATTGCTTTGGCACATTTTGCACATGTATTTGGCGACACTAGTTTGAAAAACGCCAAGTTTCTTGTGAGAGGGTTCAGAGGAATGCTTATGACTTGGCACTTTTGAAAACTTCGAAGTCTTGATTCCTCTTAAACCTGAAACCGATTCTAACGTTTGAAACCTGCTTGAAAGGAATCGGTCCATATCTGACCACTTGGATATTTCTGTTTTATTTTCTACCGATTGTTCCCACAGCGAAAGGGTTTCCTCAGGTAGTTTAGTAGAACACAGATACGTAATAATAGGGTCCCAGTTTGAAATGTCAATCTGGTGACTCTCTAGGGATGATATACAATTATTAATATCCCTTTGTAATCTCTTTATTGAGCTTCCACATTCACTATCAACTGTATTCAAGTTGAAGAGAATCTTCAACTGAGTGTTAACTAGGATCCTCTTATTTTCGTATCTATCGCAAAGATTCTTCCAGGCTGTGTTAAAGCCTTCATTCGTTAAGTCGCATTTCTTGACAATTTCTTTGGCTTCACCCTGCGTTTTTTGATTCAGATAATAAAGCTTCTGTATGGGTGTTAGCCGTTTGTTCAAGATATAAATTGCCGTGAACATGTCACGAAAAGTTGGCCACGACAAATAATCACCTTTAAAAACGTCAATATCGCAAGGTGGAAGATGCAAACTATGCGAAGCGAGTGACATCTCTTCACTTTCCTTTTCTGATTTTTCCAACTTTTCGGAATATTCGTTAATTTTTGTCATACACCGGACAAAAGCTGCATAGCAGATCTTATTTTTCTTTCTTATAGCGCTAACATCTTTAGCACTAGTTGATTCGGTAGTCAGAACTTCGTCAAAGAGTGCTTTGGCTTTCTCCCACAGTACACTAAGCTCGCTTTGCTGAATTTTCAGCGAATGTTTGGTGTGCTCACCTGTGGGAGTGCTCAGAAATTCTGTATCAAATTCAATGACCGAATCTGCTAACCGGGTGTATGTTTCCATTTTATTTAATTTTTTCACTTATTTGCGAAATAACAACTTCACAAGAAATTTTTGGAAGTATCACTATGAGAGACTGACTCAAAAGAAGCCGATTTTCCAACCGTAAAGGTAGCACACGAAGAAAATCCTATGTCAAGGTAACCCAAAACTATATACCCAATGTATATAAGCAGAATGCACCACCAAAATACCACCAATTCAACCACAAAGTAATAAAAATTCTCTATTTTTCCTTTAAACTGTATCTGTGAACCTTTTATGTTTATTAACACCGATTTAGCAATATAAATGCGTTTTAAGTATACGTATGTATGTATGTTTGTTTGTTCACAAGAAATTGCTCGCCAACCAAACCAGTGAGATCTGTATATGTATGTATGTGTATATATTCTTATGTACAAGCGCGTTATATGCCAAGTGCAAATAAATAATGAATATGGAAAAACACACCACTTGACTAATTAGAAATAGTGCCAAAATTTGTATTGGTTTTTAATAAATTAAATGCAAACGCGAAAGTGATTTTGTGAAAAGGAAATATTGCAAGTACCAAAGTTCGGTGCAGTGAAAAGTTTGGTTATGTAAACCGAATACAAGTGCAGTGTTGTTGTTGGTAAATTTCGGTACTAAAATGCAAGTCACCAAGGAAAATATGATTAACAAAAATTAAACTATTTGAATTAATCACCGTAAAGAAACTTCTTGCAAATTGTTTCGCGATAATTCTAAAGCAAAACAAAACACTGCCTTTTTTTATGCCCGATCACACTTGTTTAATATTTAAATGGCTTTAGCGCCCACAAATGTATGCACATATATATGTGCGTGTGCGTGTGTCACTTAGCACTTCGGTTGCAATTAAAACTTTAAATTTTCACCAAATCACTCGCGAATTCTTGATTATTAACTAAATAAATGCTACACAAGATAATCTAAGTGCAGTGAAATTTGACCCACGTACCTTTAATTTAAAAAATTGATGGCTTTATTTATCTAACAGGTGTCGGTGTTCGTGTGTGTGTTTTTGCTGTTGATGCTGGAAGCTCCTGTGGTTGCTTTGTGCAAAAATTTTGTAGCTGCTGCTGCAATGTACGGCTGCTTCAGATAGGCTCAAATTAGAAATCCTCGGATTGGCTCAAAAAGCTGGGCGCTGGCAAGTGGAAAATGTTACGGCGTTGAAGGACCAGTATGTTAAACCGGCACAACGCTTGAGCAAGGTCGTGGCCGATTTAATT
>NW_023467591.1:0-6496 GCF_013731165.1 Rhagoletis pomonella
CCAACTAAAACAAAGTGCGTTTTATTTTGGGTTTTGGGACTTAAACATTGGTCCATGTCGAGCCGGATAGGAGCTAGTGCAATCGGAGATTGTTCTTTTACATTGTGCTAAGCCAAAATTGTTGGTATATGAAATAGGAGCTAGACATGCATACATACAAATTACAAAGAGCTGCTTTCAATAGTTTCCTGTGAGCAGGAATGAGCTAGAAATACATGTATTGAGCTAGATAAAATGCAAAGCTTACCTAAGGGTTAAAGTACAACAGAGCTAATGAGCATGGTGAAACTCGTTTATATAAGCGAGATAGAGCGAGAAAAATATAGAGACAAAGGGCTAAGAGTTTGCGATATAATGATGAAATTCGAAACTTCCAATAAGAGCGTATGGTGTGGTGAATAGAAGGTGCTAGAAATTAACGTATGTACGTCTGCTTGAATGAAGCGATTTGTGTAAAGACGTAACGAGCTTTATTACGCAGAAAGTCTTTGTGAAGTGAAGATTGAAAAGCGAGACTATTTGATTAAGAGTAAAAAAAAACTATTTTTAAATTGCCGGTAAGCGCTAGTATACAGTCCATATAAATAGAGCAAAGAAAATATCGAGCATTCTGCAAGAGCTAGGAAATTTTATTGTTAAAGTGGGCGAGTGAATTGGAAACAATGAAGTGCAAGCGGCATTTTTCCGTGGTGCTAGTGGCAGTTGAATTCAATTTGAATGGACTCCTGCAACTTGAGAATATATGTGCAAGTGATAGACGTGCGCATGTGTGTTCGGTCTCTATTTGATATTTGAGTTGAATTAGCATTTGAGCATGCTCAAATATATGCTAGCAGAATCTGCGATACAAATGTTTTCTTCATTGCGAGTTACAATAATGATAAATTCTTTTATTTATCAGGTACATTGTAGTAAAAATACAGGATGGCGAAAGTCGAGATGCTGTCGGTGTGTGTTCGGGCCATTGAACGAGCAGCTGCATATGTGCGGAGTGAGGAGTTTGCTTCTGTTACGCATCCCGGTGCTAGTGCGCGTTTAGAAGTATTAGAAGGGAGGTGGAAACAGTGCATTGCTTTGCATGATGAGCTAGTACTAGATGTGAAAGAGGGTGACAAGACTAAAAATTATGATGTAGAGCTAGAGAAAGCCGAAGAAGGTTATTTTGAAGCCCGTGCTGCGCTGCAGGGTAAAATAAATGAGCTATGTCCAACTCCAGTGCCTGTCAATGCGCCAGCAAATATTCAAGTGGAGCTGCAATATCCACAACGGCAGATGGATTTGAAAAACAATTGGGGCGAGTTTGATGGCGCTTTGACAAAATGGAAGGGGTTTCATGACCGATTTAAGGCTGCTGTGCACGATAATGAGCAAGTTGCGCCAGCATTTAAGTTTACTTATTTGCAGAAGTCGCTAGTGGGCAAGGCCGCACGTACCTTGGGCGAGTGGCAGTTGACCGATGAGAATTATCATGAAGCTTGGGAGCGATTAAAACAGCTGTATGATAAGAAATACCACACGTGCCGTGAGTATTTGCGTCAATTTTATAGATTGCCTTTTTTGGAGCGTGCATCTTCGGATGCACTTCAGCGTATGGCGAATGTCACCCATGAGACATTACGCCAGTTGCGGGCACAGGGGTTGCCGGTTGAGCATTGGGATATGATTGTTGTGCATAATTTACATGAGCGCCTAGATGAAGAAACTGGCAAAGCATGGGAACTTCAGCGGCAATCCGAAACGCCAACGGCAGCTGAAATACTCACGTTCCTAGATAAGCAGGCTGCCGCTTCCTCACATCAAGCGGATAATCGTCGTGCACGAGAGGCTAGTGCAGCTTCGACGACAACACGTGCTAGCCAAATTAAGAGGGCTCACCAAGGGGCTAGCAATGGAGCGAGTACGACCAGAGCTAGCATTGGGCAGAAGAGCAACGAGCGAGAGAAGAAAACATATCCGTGCCATCTATGTAAAGGAGATCATGGGCTCTACAAATGCCCAGATTTCTTGAGCTTGAATTTGCGGTCACGCAAGGCATACGTAGAGCGGCATAAGTTATGTCCAAATTGTTTTAAGCAGGGGCATGCTGCAAAGGATTGTTACTCAGGACCTTGCAATCGCTGTCCGGGTAAAATTCTTCATAATAGCGTTTTGTGCCCAACCAGGGAAGTCAACAAGCATTTGATGCTGGTGCAGGACAAAGGTAATCCTAACAGAGCTAGTAGCCCATCAAAGTCGGTAGTGAAACGCAAACCGGAGAATGGCAACATGACGTTCTGACAAGCAAGTAAACGAAGCAGGACGGAGCTAGGAGCAGATGAGGTAATGGAACTTAATGTGTTAGAGCATAGTAGTAATAAACAGGCAGAAGTGCACACACCCTCGTACAGCTGTGCGTTTAATTTGGTTGATGATCAAGATGAGCTGGGGCTAGAGTTTGGGGGTCAGTTCCAGGCATCTGGGACCGCAACTAGACGAAGTAGGTCTCTTTTACCTACTGCCCTTGTTCGATTGGAGATCAATGGTATTGAAATTGGGCCATTCTACGCATTGTTGGATTCAGGAGCACAGCCAAATCTGATTTCGCATAACATTTTCAAGGCATATCAATTGCCTGCGGCTAATGTCTGCAGGCACATGGTGGGCATAGAAGGGCAACCATTTGTTGTCAAAAAGAAAATAAGTGCTAGGGTTATGCCATGGTATGAGTCGCGTCAATATATTGAGGCAGAGTTTTGGATATTGCCTGGACAGGGTGGGCTGAAGCTAGTAGTGCCATCTGGTCAGTCCAGCTTGACCAGATTGGCGAATCCGGGACAAGTGCCATTTGCTAATCCTTGTTATTGGGAATCACGTGAGGTGCAGATTGTGCTAGGCGTGCAAGTGTTTGCAAAGTGTCTGATTGGATTAATAGCCAGAAACTCGGATAACACTACCATGATTGAAACGACGTTTGGTATTGTTGTGCTTGGGCCATACATTGAGCCAATGAACTATGAGACTGGGACTGCTTTCTCCACTATAGGTTGCATTAGTCTTGAAGAGCTAGATAAGAAAGTACAGCGATTGTGGGAAATGGATCACGTCCGTGACTCACCAATCCGAACAAAAGAGCAAGAGATTGTTGAGCAGATGTTTATAGATACGTATTACCGGGATGATTTTGGACGCTTTGTGGTGACAATCCCCATAAAAAGTGCTAGTAGATTAGGAAGCTCCCGTTCAATTGCATTAAAACAGTTTTTCTATTTGGAAAAGAGATTAGCTAGGGAACCCGAAATTGCTCGGAAATATATAGATTTTATGCGCGAGTATGAGCGACTTGGACACATGAAAGAGGCTCAGAATAGTCCGCCTCCTAGTGAGCTAGTGTACTATATTCCACACCATTGTGTGCTTAAGAAATTTCGTGTTGTATTCAACGCTAGTTGCAAGACCGATGCAGGAGTTTCTCTAAATGAAGTTCAAATGCTTGGTGAGAAGTTGCAGCGTGATCTTCCCGACATTATAATGCGTTTTAGGCGGCATAAAATTGGAATAAGCTGTGACGTGAAAATGATGTTCAGACAAATACGAATTATTGAGAGCCAGTATGACTTACAGCGGATATTTTGGCGGGAGAGTCCCAGAGAGAAGTTGCGTGAATACTGCTTAACAGTGGTTACATATGGGATGACTGCATCAGCACATTTAGCAGTGCGTTGCTTAATTCAGGCAGCTAGGGATCAGTTGGAATATTTTCCATCAGCAGCTAGAGCTATTATTGATGATTTTTTATATGGATGATGGAATTACAGGGGCAAGTAATGATGACGAAGCGATCAGATTAGCTAGAGAAATGAGATTCGTGCTAGGTAGTGCTGGTATGGAACTATGTAAGTGGCAGTCCAATAGCAAAGTGCTAGTAAATGCTTTCCAATCAAAAGAACCGAATACATTGTTGCTGTCCGATAATGCGGATACATCGGTGCTAGGCTTGAAGTGGCATACTGATAGCGACGAATTTACATTTGTGGTGAAGACGCCAGAGGTACCTGTGGTGATTAGCAAGCGAATTGTTCTAAGTTGTGTTGCACAACTTTATGATCCAAATGGTTATATAACACCAGTTACATTTATTGGAAAAATAATAGTGCAAGATTTGTGGAGACTGAGCATGGGATGGGACGAGCAGGTTCCTCAGAGCATTAAAGATAGATGGCTAGAATTCTGGAAAGATATTTCGGAGCTAGAAAGATTCAAGTTACCTCGATATATTCGTGTATCAAACGATGCAACTATTCAGTTGCATGGATTTGCGGATGCATCTGAGAAAGGCTTCGGGGCAGTGATTTATGTGCGAGTTGTGTCCAGTCTGGGAATGATAAGTTCTGAGTTGCTAATTTCCAAGGCTAGGGTTGCGCCATTGAAGACAATAACAATTCCTAAACTTGAGCTTGCTGCTGCTGAGCTTTTAGGTAGGTTATACTTGAGCGTTGTACGGAGCATGGAATGGCAGGCAGTAGACTATGTGATGTGGTCGGATTCAACCATAGTCCTGCATTGGCTACGGAAATTGCCGTGCCAGATGAAGGTCTATGTAGCAAATAGGGTGGCGTCTATTCAGGCGAATACTGACATCAATAAATGGCGACATGTGAAAACAAGTGATAATCCAGCTGATCTTCTTACTAGGGGTATGAGCGCTAGTGGAATTGTGGGCCATCAATTATGGTTGCATGGTCCCAGTTGGCTTAGGCAACCAAGCAAGGAATGGCCAAAAGGTGGTTTTGGGTATGAGCATATACCTGAAGGAACCTTGCCGGAGCTGAAAGTGCATATTGCAGTTGAAGCAACTCCAACATGGAGCATTAAGAGCAATGGTAATGCGGAAAGTGTTCCGCTGGTACAATGTGCTAGTTCATTGGACAGATTAATTGGGATCATGTCGCAAGTGCTAAGATTTGTGCGTCTGTTGAGAGCAAAGGGTAATCGACAGCTTCGAAAGTCAAGCCGTGGAGACTTTCATATTCCGGTGCCTACTGCTGAAGAAAGGTCTAGGGCTTTAGAGCTGATGATTAAAGAAACGCAAGAGCTGGAATATCTAAGGGAGATTCGTGCCTTGTCCAGGGACACACCGATGCCTGAAGGAAGCAAAATTGAATCACTAAAGCCAACGTTAGACAGAAATGGCCTTCTGCGCGTAGGTGGTAGAATCGGAAGAGCAGAATGTGATTATGAAATGAAGCATCCGGTAATTATTCCATCTGGTTCCAGCTTGAGTCAGCTGATTATAAGTAAAGCGCATCAGGCCACTAAACATGGTGGCGCTCAGGTGATGATGCAATACATTCGACAGCGTTTTTGGATACCGCGCTTACGAAGTGAGCTTAGGAAATTCACGCATAAGTGCGTCACATGTGCTAGATATGCCAAAAGGTTAAGTGAGCAGCTGATGGCTGACTTGCCAGCGGATCGGTTGCAAGTCGGGAAACCATTTCTACACTCAGGTGTGGATTATGCGGGACCTTTTGAAATCGGACAGCTAGATAAAAATGGGCGTTGCGTAGTAAAACGGAAGAGCTGGGTAGCCATATTTGTGTGCCTGAAAACAAAAACTGTGCATACTGATATGGTCACTGATCTGAGTGCTAGAGCCTTTATAGCTTGTTATGAGCGATTCATTGCAAGGCGCGGGAGATGTGAGAGAATGTACAGCGACAATGGGACATCATTTGTTGGTGCTTCAAAGGATATCGCTAGAGCTTATGAGCGCTGGAGAGCTAGTGATATGTTTTCTGAGCTAGTGCTGAAGGGGACTGAATGGCATTTTATGACCCCAGCTGCACCACATCAAGGTGGTATTTACGAGGCGGCCGTAAAGTCAATGAAGCATCATTTAACGCGTGTTATAGGGCAAAAGTGCCTGGAATATGAGCAATTTCTAACGCTTCTAGCACAGATAGAAGCAATTTTGAATTCGCGCCCGCTATACCCATTGAGCGATGATCCTTTGGATGTGCAAGCCCTAACGCCGGGCCATTTTCTGGTGGGTGAACCTCTGGTTCTCCCTCCTCCATTCGATATAGCGCCACAACCAGGCACCAAAGGGCGGAAGCTATGGCAAGAAAGACAGACCATGGTAACTCATATATGGCAACGTTGGCGAAATGAGTATCTTACAACCTTGCTGGAGAGGAAGAAGTGGCGCAAGGAGCAAGAAAGCCTAAAGATCGGCCAGCTAGTCATCATCAAGAGTGAAAACTTTCCACCATCCGCTTGGGCTTTAGGAAGAGTTAGTGAGCTGATAATGAGCAAAGATGGGCTAGTGCGCAACGTGGTTGTGCGAACAGCTACTAACGAGCTAGCTCGGCCAGTACAGAAGATTTGCGTCTTACCGGTCGATACGAGTGCTAATACTGAATAATAGTGAGGGCTAGATGGAACCAAATTGAGCAAGCTCAACGGGGCAGTGTTCCGTATGAACCAAGCTTCATACGAAGTTATATGATGAGAATAT
>NW_023467592.1:0-6495 GCF_013731165.1 Rhagoletis pomonella
CCAACTAAAACAAAGTGCGTTTTATCTTGGGTTTTGGGACTTAAACATTGGTCCATGTCGAGCCGGATAGGAGCTAGTGCAATCGGAGATTGTTCTTTTACATTGTGCTAAGCCAAAATTGTTGGTATATGAAATAGGAGCTAGACATGCATACATACAAATTACAAAGAGCTGCTTTCAATAGTTTCCTGTGAGCAGGAATGAGCTAGAAATACATGTATTGAGCTAGATAAAATGCAAAGCTTACCTAAGGGTTAAAGTACAACAGAGCTAATGAGCATGGTGAAACTCGTTTATATAAGCGAGATAGAGCGAGAAAAATATAGAGACAAAGGGCTAAGAGTTTGCGATGTAATGATGAAATTCGAAACTTCCAATAAGAGCGTATGGTGTGGTGAATAGAAGGTGCTAGAAATTAACGTATGTACGTCTGCTTGAATGAAGCGATTTGTGTAAAGACGTAACGAGCTTTATTACGCAGAAAGTCTTTGTGAAGTGAAGATTGAAAAGCGAGACTATTTGATTAAGAGTAAAAAACTATTTTTAAATTGCCGGTAAGCGCTAGTATACAGTCCATATAAATAGAGCAAAGAAAATATCGAGCATTCTGCAAGAGCTAGGAAATGTTTATTGTTAAAGTGGGCGAGTGAATTGGAAACAATGAAGTGCAAGCGGCATTTTTCCGTGGTGCTAGTGGCAGTTGAATTCAATTTGAATGGACTCCTGCAACTTGAGAATATATGTGCAAGTGATAGACGTGCGCATGTGTGTTCGGTCTCTATTTGATATTTGAGTTGAATTAGCATTTGAGCATGCTCAAATATATGCTAGCAGAATCTGCGATACAAATGTTTTCTTCATTGCTAGTTACAATAATGATAAATTCTTTTATTTATCAGGTACATTGTAGTAAAAATACAGGATGGCGAAAGTCGAGATGCTGTCGGTGTGTGTGTTCGGGCCATTGAACGAGCAGCTGCATATGTGCGGAGTGAGGAGTTTGCTTCTGTTACGCATCCCGGTGCTAGTGCGCGTTTAGAAGTATTAGAAGGGAGGTGGAAACAGTGCATTGCTTTGCATGATGAGCTAGTACTAGATGTGAAAGAGGGTGACAAGACTAAAAATTATGATGTAGAGCTAGAGAAAGCCGAAGAAGGTTATTTTGAAGCCCGTGCTGCGCTGCAGGGTAAAATAAATGAGCTATGTCCAACTCCAGTGCCTGTCAATGCGCCAGCAAATATTCAAGTGGAGCTGCAATATCCACAACGGCAGATGGATTTGAAAAACAATTGGGGCGAGTTTGATGGCGCTTTGACAAAATGGAAGGGGTTTCATGACCGATTTAAGGCTGCTGTGCACGATAATGAGCAAGTTGCGCCAGCATTTAAGTTTACTTATTTGCAGAAGTCGCTAGTGGGCAAGGCCGCACGTACCTTGGGCGAGTGGCAGTTGACCGATGAGAATTATCATGAAGCTTGGGAGCGATTAAAACAGCTGTATGATAAGAAATACCACACGTGCCGTGAGTATTTGCGTCAATTTTATAGATTGCCTTTTTTGGAGCGTGCATCTTCGGATGCACTTCAGCGTATGGCGAATGTCACCCATGAGACATTACGCCAGTTGCGGGCACAGGGGTTGCCGGTTGAGCATTGGGATATGATTGTTGTGCATAATTTACATGAGCGCCTAGATGAAGAAACTGGCAAAGCATGGGAACTTCAGCGGCAATCCGAAACGCCAACAGCAGCTGAAATACTCACGTTCCTAGATAAGCAGGCTGCCGCTTCCTCACATCAAGCGGATAATCGTCGTGCACGAGAGGCTAGTGCAGCTTCGACGACAACACGTGCTAGCCAAATTAAGAGGGCTCACCAAGGGGCTAGCAATGGAGCGAGTACGACCAGAGCTAGCATTGGGCAGAAGAGCAACGAGCGAGAGAAGAAAACATATCCGTGCCATCTATGTAAAGGAGATCATGGGCTCTACAAATGCCCAGATTTCTTGAGCTTGAATTTGCGGTCACGCAAGGCATACGTAGAGCGGCATAAGTTATGTCCAAATTGTTTTAAGCAGGGGCATGCTGCAAAGGATTGTTACTCAGGACCTTGCAATCGCTGTCCGGGTAAAATTCTTCATAATAGCGTTTTGTGCCCAACCAGGGAAGTCAACAAACATTTGATGCTGGTGCAGGACAAAGGTAATCCTAACAGAGCTAGTAGCCCATCAAAGTCGGTAGTGAAACGCAAACCGGAGAATGGCAACATGACGTTCTGACAAGCAAGTAAACGAAGCAGGACGGAGCTAGGAGCAGATGAGGTAATGGAACTTAATGTGTTAGAGCATAGTAGTAATAAACAGGCAGAAGTGCACACACCCTCGTACAGCTGTGCGTTTAACTTGGTTGATGATCAAGATGAGCTGGGGCTAGAGTTTAGGGGTCAGTTCCAGGCATCTGGGACCGCAACTAGACGAAGTAGATCTCTTTTACCTACTGCCCTTGTTCAATTGGAGATCAATGGTATTGAAATTGGGCCATTCTACGCATTGTTGGATTCAGGAGCACAGCCAAATCTGATTTCGCATAACATTTTCAAGGCATATCAATTGCCTGCGGCTAATGTCTGCAGGCACATGGTGGGCATAGAAGGGCAACCATTTGTTGTCAAAAAGAAAATAAGTGCTAGGGTTATGCCATGGTATGAGTCGCGTCAATATATTGAGGCAGAGTTTTGGATATTGCCTGGACAGGGTGGGCTGAAGCTAGTAGTGCCATCTGGTCAGTCCAGCTTGACCAGATTGGCGAATCCGGGACAAGTGCCATTTGCTAATCCTTGTTATTGGGAATCACGTGAGGTGCAGATTGTGCTAGGCGTGCAAGTGTTTGCAAAGTGTCTGATTGGATTAATAGCCAGAAACTCGGATAACACTACCATGATTGAAACGACGTTTGGTATTGTTGTGCTTGGGCCATACATTGAGCCAATGAACTATGAGACTGGGACTGCTTTCTCCACTATAGGTTGCATTAGTCTTGAAGAGCTAGATAAGAAAGTACAGCGATTGTGGGAAATGGATCACGTCCGTGACTCACCAATCCGAACAAAAGAGCAAGAGATTGTTGAGCAGATGTTTATAGATACGTATTACCGGGATGATTTTGGACGCTTTGTGGTGACAATCCCCATAAAAAGTGCTAGTAGATTAGGAAGCTCCCGTTCAATTGCATTAAAACAGTTTTTCTATTTGGAAAAGAGATTAGCTAGGGAACCCGAAATTGCTCGGAAATATATAGATTTTATGCGCGAGTATGAGCGACTTGGACACATGAAAGAGGCTCAGAATAGTCCGCCTCCTAGTGAGCTAGTGTACTATATTCCACACCATTGTGTGCTTAAGAAATTTCGTGTTGTATTCAACGCTAGTTGCAAGACCGATGCAGGAGTTTCTCTAAATGAAGTTCAAATGCTTGGTGAGAAGTTGCAGCGTGATCTTCCCGACATTATAATGCGTTTTAGGCGGCATAAAATTGGAATAAGCTGTGACGTGAAAATGATGTTCAGACAAATACGAATTATTGAGAGCCAGTATGACTTACAGCGGATATTTTGGCGGGAGAGTCCCAGAGAGAAGTTGCGTGAATACTGCTTAACAGTGGTTACATATGGGATGACTGCATCAGCACATTTAGCAGTGCGTTGCTTAATTCAGGCAGCTAGGGATCAGTTGGAATATTTTCCATCAGCAGCTAGAGCTATTATTGATGATTTTTATATGGATGATGGAATTACAGGGGCAAGTAATGATGACGAAGCGATCAGATTAGCTAGAGAAATGAGATTCGTGCTAGGTAGTGCTGGTATGGAACTATGTAAGTGGCAGTCCAATAGCAAAGTGCTAGTAAATGCTTTCCAATCAAAAGAACCGAATACATTGTTGCTGTCCGATAATGCGGATACATCGGTGCTAGGCTTGAAGTGGCATACTGATAGCGACGAATTTACATTTGTGGTGAAGACGCCAGAGGTATCTGTGGTGATTAGCAAGCGAATTGTTCTAAGTTGTGTTGCACAACTTTATGATCCAAATGGTTATATAACACCAGTTACATTTATTGGAAAAATAATAGTGCAAGATTTGTGGAGACTGAGCATGGGATGGGACGAGCAGGTTCCTCAGAGCATTAAAGATAGATGGCTAGAATTCTGGAAAGATATTTCGGAGCTAGAAAGATTCAAGTTACCTCGATATATTCGTGTATCAAACGATGCAACTATTCAGTTGCATGGATTTGCGGATGCATCTGAGAAAGGCTTCGGGGCAGTGATTTATGTGCGAGTTGTGTCCAGTCTGGGAATGATAAGTTCTGAGTTGCTAATTTCCAAGGCTAGAGTTGCGCCATTGAAGACAATAACAATTCCTAAACTTGAGCTTGCTGCTGCTGAGCTTTTAGGTAGGTTATACTTGAGCGTTGTACGGAGCATGGAATGGCAGGCAGTAGACTATGTGATGTGGTCGGATTCAACCATAGTCCTGCATTGGCTACGGAAATTGCCGTGCCAGATGAAGGTCTATGTAGCAAATAGGGTGGCGTCTATTCAGGCGAATACTGACATCAATAAATGGCGACATGTGAAAACAAGTGATAATCCAGCTGATCTTCTTACTAGGGGTATGAGCGCTAGTGGAATTGTGGGCCATCAATTATGGTTGCATGGTCCCAGTTGGCTTAGGCAACCAAGCAAGGAATGGCCAAAAGGTGGTTTTGGGTATGAGCATATACCTGAAGGAACCTTGCCGGAGCTGAAAGTGCATATTGCAGTTGAAGCAACTCCAACATGGAGCATTAAGAGCAATGGTAATGCGGAAAGTGTTCCGCTGGTACAATGTGCTAGTTCATTGGACAGATTAATTGGGATCATGTCGCAAGTGCTAAGATTTGTGCGTCTGTTGAGAGCAAAGGGTAATCGACAGCTTCGAAAGTCAAGCCGTGGAGACTTTCATATTCCGGTGCCTACTGCTGAAGAAAGGTCTAGGGCTTTAGAGCTGATGATTAAAGAAACGCAAGAGCTGGAATATCTAAGGGAGATTCGTGCCTTGTCCAGGGACACACCGATGCCTGAAGGAAGCAAAATTGAATCACTAAAGCCAACGTTAGACAGAAATGGCCTTCTGCGCGTAGGTGGTAGAATCGGAAGAGCAGAATGTGATTATGAAATGAAGCATCCGGTAATTATTCCATCTGGTTCCAGCTTGAGTCAGCTGATTATAAGTAAAGCGCATCAGGCCACTAAACATGGTGGCGCTCAGGTGATGATGCAATACATTCGACAGCGTTTTTGGATACCGCGCTTACGAAGTGAGCTTAGGAAATTCACGCATAAGTGCGTCACATGTGCTAGATATGCCAAAAGGTTAAGTGAGCAGCTGATGGCTGACTTGCCAGCGGATCGGTTGCAAGTCGGGAAACCATTTCTACACTCAGGTGTGGATTATGCGGGACCTTTTGAAATCAGACAGCTAGATAAAAATGGGCGTTGCGTAGTAAAACGGAAGAGCTGGGTAGCCATATTTGTGTGCTTAAAAACAAGAGCTGTGCATATTGATATGATCACTGATCTGAGTGCTAGAGCCTTTATAGCTTGTTATGAGCGATTCATTGCAAGGCGCGGGAGATGTGAGAGAATGTACAGCGACAATGGGACATCATTTGTTGGTGCTTCAAAGGATATCGCTAGAGCTTATGAGCGCTGGAGAGCTAGTGATATGTTTTCTGAGCTAGTGCTGAAGGGGACTGAATGGCATTTTATGACCCCAGCTGCACCACATCAAGGTGGTATTTACGAGGCGGCCGTAAAGTCAATGAAACATCATTTAACGCGTGTTATAGGGCAAAAGTGCCTGGAATATGAGCAATTTCTAACGCTTCTAGCACAGATAGAAGCAATTTTGAATTCGCGCCCGCTATACCCATTGAGCGATGATCCTTTGGATGTGCAAGCCCTAACGCCGGGCCATTTTCTGGTGGGTGAACCTCTGGTTCTCCCTCCTCCATTCGATATAGCGCCACAACCAGGCACCAAAGGGCGGAAGCTATGGCAAGAAAGACAGACCATGGTAACTCATATATGGCAACGTTGGCGAAATGAGTATCTTACAACCTTGCTGGAGAGGAAGAAGTGGCGCAAGGAGCAAGAAAGCCTAAAGATCGGCCAGCTAGTCATCATCAAGAGTGAAAACTTTCCACCATCCGCTTGGGCTTTAGGAAGAGTTAGTGAGCTGATAATGAGCAAAGATGGGCTAGTGCGCAACGTGGTTGTGCGAACAGCTACTAACGAGCTAGCTCGGCCAGTACAGAAGATTTGCGTCTTACCGGTCGATACGAGTGCTAATACTGAATAATAGTGAGGGCTAGATGGAACCAAATTGAGCAAGCTCAACGGGGCAGTGTTCCGTATGAACCAAGCTTCATACGAAGTTATATGATGAGAATAA
>NW_023467593.1:0-6494 GCF_013731165.1 Rhagoletis pomonella
GGTTAGCACAGATATCGAAGACATTTTTAGTCACGCGGTGTGTAGCTGAATGCCTTTTGTATATACATTTACAAGTGACCAAGTGTAGGTTGTTTTAATGGAAATTAAACAAATTTTCATAAAAATTTAAACTTTTTAACCTGAGTCTTTAGAACATTTTTGGGTATGCAGTTTTATGGCCCATAGAATTTTTGTCTAATGAAGTGCAAGTTTCAACTGGCTAAAAATCACATTGTTTTTTTTTAAATTTTTTTTTTGAAAATTGCTTTTGCGGTTCTTTTTAAACAAGTGCAATTTATAAAAACTGGCGTTGATTTTTTGAAATTTTGTTTCTAACAGTCTTACGCACTTCATTTCATAAGAAATTCATGCTTATATGGGAAAAAGTGCAAAAATTCGTCACCCAAACAAAAAAAAAATCTGAAAAATTAACGGGATTTTTTAACCGTTTGAAACTTGAGTGGGCTATAAAACTGCAGAATCAGAAATGTTCTAAATATTCAGATTTAAAAGTTGAAATTTTGATGAAAATTTGTTGAATTTTCTTAAATTTTTTATAAAGTTTGAAACTGTGATTTATATATTTTGGCTTGACCAATATATTTATAGAAAAATAATAAAAAAAAATTTAACTCGAAAAAGATTATGAATATTTAAAAAAATCATCACATGGTCACTTCACACATATAAAATGTACACCAAGATTACGAAATTTTTTCATTTTGCCGGGTGGTAGGTTTAAGTGAATTTTAGTAGCTTTTCGCTATATTGAGAAATGCGGACCTAACCACTCGCGGATTAAATGCCGACTAACCTAAATAGCTTATATAAATCTATTGTAGTCCATGAAGTTTCATATTTCAGAGCTTCTCCGTATTTATTTGTTTTTTTTTTAAATCTGGTCTATGATTTATTTGAAGCGTTTTTCTATTTAATTCAGCGTTTATGTTTCCTTAACCTTGGCATACATTTTTCTTACTCTCAATTGTTTGGTTCTATTCAAGAATTTGTCATCAGTTGTTGTCTTAGGTTACAAATACGTCACAAAAGCTACATACTAAAATGCATAGGTATATCATGTATGTGTACATATGTAGTATACATATGTAGTGCACTGAGCAAAATCAAGAGTTTTTAGTTAGAAAATATTTACTTCTGTAGTATATTTAGCCAGATTCACTGGTTTGAAACCAGATTGGACATAATATGCTGAACGAATTTGTTGTATATATATTTTTTTTGCTATCTCAATGCATTAAAGAAAGGCTTGACTTTTTTTTACGTGTACTTAGTAGGCAAATTTGTATTAATATATGTACATACATATGTAAGTACGCAATATGCTTACATATGTATATGCATGTGCGTCTTTTTTCCCCATATCAAATTGCTAAAATGCAACATTAAAGTGCGAGTTTTTTTTTGTTTTAAATATGGGCCTGTCTCTGCTGTAACCGCATACGACTGTCAGTGTTTTTTATCTTAGTGCATATACATATGCATGTATAATTACCTATATATATATAAGTACATATGCATTTATATGCATATGTAAGTCTACCTACGAAAGTGTCTCACCTTCACTCTGACATTGAATTTGGTCAAGGTTTTATACTCAAAGTGAAATAAAATTATAAGTGTACGAGTACATTGACATACTCTTATACATACATATATAAGTATTTATGTACAACCATGCGTACATATACACTGTACTTCTTAATGGGCGAACAACTGCAATTTGCTTGAAGATCAGCGAATACAAAAGTGAGCTAAAAATGGATAAAACATACATATGTATTTAAGTGCATGCTGTTCGATTTACATGCATGTTTCTCACTACGTATGCACCTACATACATACATATGTACATACATAAAAATTCAACCAAGCGTCCAGAAGCTTTTTTTGTTTAATATTCACAATGTTTTTCAAGTAATTTTTATGAAAATATTGTTTGTGCCATAACCAAAACCATATAAAACATATGTATTCCAAAGCTTCAAACTTTATAGTAAATGCAGAAAAAATTCAACAAATTTTCATCAAAATTTCCAAGTTTTTATTCCGAAAATGCAGTTTATAGCCGATAAAATGTTAGTGTACAACAAAGTGCAGGTTTGACGCAGCTAAGAATTCGCATGGATTTTGAATAATTCTTTTAAAAAACTGGTGTTGATTTTTTGAATTTTTCTTTTGCAAAAGGCCTTGCGCATTTTCTTTCATAAGGAATCTATATTTATGTGGAAAAAATTGCAAAAGACTGCCAGTAAAGCAACATTTTTTAAAATCAACGCGAATTTACAGCCGCTTGAAACGTGCACTTCATGGTGTTAAAATTTATGGACTATGAAACTGCATACCCAAAAATTTTCAGAATAAATATAAAAAGTCTGAAATTTTTATAAAAATTTGTTAAATTTTGCATAAACTTTGAAACTTTGAATCATATGGTTTTAGGTTTAGCAAAAACAATATTTTTATAAAAAAACAAAAACAATAAAAATTTTATTTGAAAACATTCTAAAATTTCGGACTAAAATTTTAAAATTTGCTGAATTTTCGTATGAAGTCTGAAACTGCTTTATATGGTTTTGGTTATAGCATAAACAATATTTTTATAAAACAATTAGAAAAAAATTTGATTAGAAAACATTCTAAAATTTAAAAATTTGTAAGAAAATTGTAACATTTTTTCTAAAATTTTTATGAAGCTTGAGACTTTAATTTATATGGTTTCGGTTATAGCATAAAACTGATGTATGTATATTAAAAAATAATAATATAACTTTACTTGAAAACGAAGACTCACAATATTAATTTTTCTTTAATATCTATAATATGTATACAGACATCGTTACAATTTTACTATATGTATAGATGATGTGAAAATATTTTTTTAAGTCAATTAGTGGCATGCTACGTATACTACCTTTTTATTGTCTGTATTTTTTCCATATTTTTTTTTTTTGCGTACAACTTTTGCACAGTGTACACAATGGAACGTTCTCTCATCACATTTAGCTCAATTGGCCACATCCTTTCTATTCAGATTACTTAAATATTACTTAAATATGTTCTTTGTTGTTAAATACTTAAAGCTTCTTTCAGAGTTTGCTATTAAACGACATACGTACGTATGTACGTATAATGTAGCTAATTTACACAAAGCTAAATACACGAACCGCTCTTCGTTATTATTCGCATTGATTACATAAATGCATCCGTTATTAAAACGATCTAAAATGCTTATAAACCTTCATATATTTTTATGCATTTATATATTTATATTGTACACACATTTGTAAATATATAGCATATGTATCTATGAAGCAAACAGCAATGGCCATGGCATTGACCGTCAATGTGTAGTTAGTTGCGCATGCGTAAAATAAACATTGCATATAAACGGAAGTAATTAGTGTAGAACTTCCGTTTTTTATATAGATTAAATGTGCATATAGATATCCATTATTATGTATACATATGTTTGTATGTAGTGCACAAAAGGCTAGCTCCGTCAAAAAATGTCGTAGTTAAGCATTGTAATTATGTAAAATATTGTAGCGACATGACGGTCAATAAACTGTTGGCAAATGACACCTGTTACTTACTGCCATTTTAAGTTTTGGAGTTTTATAGAAAAGCCCGTATGCATGTTTACATACATATGTAGATATATTTAAATTATAAACTAATATAAAAAGCAATGAAAATCATGAAAATGGCATTAAAAACTGAGTCACTACAACAAGGCGATAGTAAAGTAAAAACATATACACATTTACATACATACATACAAATGTATGTGTACCTAAGTAATTCTGGACGCATGAGAAAACAAAACAAAAACGAATATAAACAATTCGAGAAGGTTCGGTCACTCCAAAAAAATACCCACAAATTGCCAAGTTTATAATAAAATATAAATTCGAAATACATATGTTCGACAATTTTTTTATAAGAAAGAAAATACACAACATTGTCAGCAAAAAAATATGTATCACAAATCAAGCTGCATATAATTTTTTTTGGAAATTCTAAATAAAAATCTTGAGATTAGCTTTTTTAGTTGTTGTACAAATTTTGAAACTTGTATTTGTATGGTATGTGTTGTATAGTCAAAATTTGTCAATTTGTGAGGATCGTATAATTATGAAACTCACTGTATTTAGAATGTATGTCAAAAACAGACCCAGTGACTCTGTCTACATATTCCATTTCTACACTTATGAGCGCATATTTTATGAAGAATGACCGCAAAAATCAATATTAAAATTCTTGAATAGTCATACATTTTACACAGAATTATTTTGATTCATGGATTTCAGCGGTTTGGTCCTGTGTTTAACCTATCACACTTCCACATCTAAAAATATGTATGTGCATTAGGGTGGTCCAAAAGTAAAGTCGAAATTTTAATGCACTCACCATTTAGGATGGTTATATATCGAAAAAAGTATACTTCTGTTTTTTTTTTGTTTTTTTTTGAAATCAAAATGTATTTAGAAAGTGCTAAAGCGCTCACAGATTTCCATGTATTTTATATGGGGAACAACTATTTTTAACCGCCTTCAAAAAAAGGAGGAAGTCATCAATTCGTCGAAATGTTTTTTATGTACATATGTTACCGCATAACTTTGGATCACATTAACCGATTTCTACAATTCTTTTCTTTGTTTTTAAAGGAAAGGTGGTACCTTGCAGGTTGATTATGACGAAATTAACGCCACTCATAAATTTTTATATGAAAATTGCATTCGGTTTTGTGTTTTGCTAAAAAATTACTTGTTATTAGATACGTTATAGAATCCTTGAAAATAAATATTTTTCAATTATTGAAAATCAATATTCAGCAAACTTTGTTTATCTTCAGAGGACTTTAAAGAATAACACCCAATTTTTTTTTTATTGAAGCATTTTTTAATATTAACAATTTTGTATGGGTCCCTTCGTTGCATTATTAGGTGTGTTTGGGGACCCATAAACAATAATTACATAATTAAAAAAAAAAACGGGTAAACAAAAATTTGGGTATTATTACTATAGGATTCTATAGCGTTTCTACGAAAAATTTTATTTTTCCCCATACAAAAACTGGTGCGCTTTGAGCGACCTCTAAATATTTATTGAATTCATATTTTGTTGATCTAGCCCAATCCTAAAGGGGAAGTGCATTAAAATTTGGACTTTATTTTTGTTTTTTGATCAACCTAATGCACATTTCTACATATATGCGAATGCAATTGATTTATCTCATTGTGATCTTTGAAAAAAAAATATTTTTATTTTACGCAAATATGGCGATTTCAAAATACATTTGTAAACGACAAGCTTTGTATGTATGTAGATAGGGCAACATTTTTCGCGATAAATAAAATTATTCACAACATTACAAAAAACCACACAATAATTTTTCATTAAAAACGATCTCAAGCTCAATCAAATTTGTGAACATAGTTTGTTATTAGAAAAAAAAAAAAAATAATAAAAAACACATAACTTAAGGACGAGCACACCTTAAAGTTACACATTCTAAAAATAAAATTCTAACAAAAACTAACACCAGCCAACCACCATCAAGTACAAATAGCAACAAAAATCGTTACACTTGATTGTAGTTGGGTTGACCAAATGAAAAATTGGAAAAAGGAGCAACACTTTGCTATTTTGACAGTGACAGCTCTGCGGCACGGAGAGCTTCTTCTCAATTTGAACCGAGCTGGATGTTGTTGCCAACGGGGGATCTCAAATTTCTATTCGTACTCTCAAAAGCGTCTTTAAAACATACTAAACGATGGTGTTTGTAGATATGCACCGTTACAAATAAAACTGCTTATGCAATAAAAAAATGTTGATCCAATTGCTGAAGTACGCTGAAAAAACACAAAATTCACGGTAGCCTGAAACTGATTATGACAGACGACGAATGTCGACATTAAAATATAAAATTAAGTGGACACTACAAAAAAACAATGAAGGCATGAAAATTAAGCATTCAGATTAAACATTCAAATTAAACGTTAAACGGTAAACAAATTCAAATAAAAATTAGGCAAATATAGATGCTGCACAAATGACGGCGACCTGCCGATTATGGATCAATAAACTTTGTACTATATACATACATATTTAATACTAATGAAGAGCAAACCAATAAATATTACAAACTCGTATTTACATGTAAATTCAAACTAAATGCATTTAAACGAAAACGAAATGGATTATTAACACAATAGCGAGATTAGTACGTTGACAACGAATAAGGAGATACATACATATGTATGAGGGGCGTTCCATACCAAAACGGACGGGGTTGAAACTTCATGTATTTGATTTGTTAAAAACGTTTAGGGTTGATGTATAATAAATAAGCATGAAATTTAAGCTTGATTAATACATTTTAAAAACTACAGCACAAAAACAAAAACAAATCTAATTAATAGTTTTCAAAATATCTCGAGAACGGGGCGAGGAAAAAATTAAAAAAAAAA
>NW_023467594.1:0-6493 GCF_013731165.1 Rhagoletis pomonella
TTATTCTCATCATATAAGTTCGTATGAAGCTTGGTTCATACGGAACACTGCCCCGTTGAGCTTGCTCAATTTGGTTCCATCTAGCCCTCACTATTATTCAGTATTAGCACTCGTATCGACCGGTAAGACGCAAATCTTCTGTACTGGCCGAGCTAGCTCGTTAGTAGCTGTTCGCACAACCACGTTGCGCACTAGCCCATCTTTGCTCATTATCAGCTCACTAACTCTTCCTAAAGCCCAAGCGGATGGTGGAAAGTTTTCACTCTTGATGATGACTAGCTGGCCGATCTTTAGGCTTTCTTGCTCCTTGCGCCACTTCTTCCTCTCCAGCAAGGTTGTAAGATACTCATTTCGCCAACGTTGCCATATATGAGTTACCATGGTCTGTCTTTCTTGCCATAGCTTCCGCCCTTTGGTGCCTGGTTGTGGCGCTATATCGATTGGAGGAGGGAGAACCAGAGGTCCACCCACCAGAAAATGGCCCGGCGTTAGGGCTTGCACATCCAAAGGATCATCGCTCAATGGGTATAGCGGGCGCGAATTCAAAATTGCTTCTATCTGTGCTAGAAGCGTTAGAAATTGCTCATATTCCAGGCACTTTTGCCCTATAACACGCGTTAAATGATGTTTCATTGACTTTACGGCCGCCTCGTAAATACCACCTTGATGCGGTGCAGCTGGGGTCATAAAATGCCATTCAGTCCCCTTCAGCACTAGCTCAGAAAACATATCACTAGCTCTCCAGCGCTCATAAGCTCTAGCGATATCCTTTGAAGCACCAACAAATGATGTCCCATTGTCGCTGTACATTCTCTCACATCTCCCGCGCCTTGCAATGAATCGCTCATAACAAGCTATAAAGGCTCTAGCACTCAGAACAGTGATCATATCAATATGCACAGCTCTTGTTTTTAAGCACACAAATATGGCTACCCAGCTCTTCCGTTTTACTACGCAACGCCCATTTTTATCTAGCTGTCTGATTTCAAAAGGTCCCGCATAATCCACACCTGAGTGTAGAAATGGTTTCCCGACTTGCAACCGATCCGCTGGCAAGTCAGCCATCAGCTGCTCACTTAACCTTTTGGCATATCTAGCACATGTGACGCACTTATGCGTGAATTTCCTAAGCTCACTTCGTAAGCGCGGTATCCAAAAACGCTGTCGAATGTATTGCATCATCACCTGAGCGCCACCATGTTTAGTGGCCTGATGCGCTTTACTTATAATCAGCTGACTCAAGCTGGAACCAGATGGAATAATTACCGGATGCTTCATTTCATAATCACATTCTGCTCTTCCGATTCTACCACCTACGCGCAGAAGGCCATTTCTGTCTAACGTTGGCTTTAGTGATTCAATTTTGCTTCCTTCAGGCATCGGTGTGTCCCTGGACAAGGCACGAATCTCCCTTAGATATTCCAGCTCTTGCGTTTCTTTAATCATCAGCTCTAAAGCCCTAGACCTTTCTTCAGCAGTAGGCACCGGAATATGAAAGTCTCCACGGCTTGACTTTCGAAGCTGTCGATTACCCTTTGCTCTCAACAGACGCACAAATCTTAGCACTTGCGACATGATCCCAATTAATCTGTCCAATGAACTAGCACATTGTACCAGCGGAACACTTTCCGCATTACCATTGCTCTTAATGCTCCATGTTCGAGTTGCTTCAACTGCAATATGCACTTTCAGCTCCGGCAAGGTTCCTTCAGGTATATGCTCATACCCAAAACCACCTTTTGGCCATTCCTTGCTTGGTTGCCTAAGCCAACTGGGACCATGCAACCATAATTGATGGCCCACAATTCCACTAGCGCTCATACCCCTAGTAAGAAGATCAGCTGGATTATCACTTGTTTTCACATGTCGCCATTTATTGATGTCAGTATTCGCCTGAATAGACGCCACCCTATTTGCTACATAGACCTTCATCTGGCACGGCAATTTCCGTAGCCAATGCAGGACTATGGTTGAATCCGACCACATCACATAGTCTACTGCCTGCCATTCCATGCTCCGTACAACGCTCAAGTATAACCTACCTAAAAGCTCAGCAGCAGCAAGCTCAAGTTTAGGAATTGTTATTGTCTTCAATGGCGCAACCCTAGCCTTGGAAATTAGCAACTCAGAACTTATCATTCCCAGACTGGACACAACTCGCACATAAATCACTGCCCCGAAGCCTTTCTCAGATGCATCCGCAAATCCATGCAACTGAATAGTTGCATCATTTGATACACGAATATATCGAGGTAACTTGAATCTTTCTAGCTCCGAAATATCTTTCCAGAATTCTAGCCATCTATCTTTAATGCTCTGAGGAACCTGCTCGTCCCATCCCATGCTCAGTCTCCACCAATCTTGCACTATTATTTTTCCAATAAATGTAACTGGTGTTATATAACCATTTGGATCATAAAGTTGTGCAACACAACTTAGAACAATTCGCTTGCTAATCACCACAGGTACCTCTGGCGTCTTCACCACAAATGTAAATTCGTCGCTATCAGTATGCCACTTCAAGCCTAGCACCGATGTATCCGCATTATCGGACAGCAACAATGTATTCGGTTCTTTTGATTGGAAAGCATTTACTAGCACTTTGCTATTGGACTGCCACTTACATAGTTCCATACCAGCACTACCTAGCACGAATCTCATTTCTCTAGCTAATCTGATCGCTTCGTCATCATTACTTGCCCCTGTAATTCCATCATCCATATAAAAATCATCAATAATAGCTCTAGCTGCTGATGGAAAATATTCCAACTGATCCCTAGCTGCCTGAATTAAGCAACGCACTGCTAAATGTGCTGATGCAGTCATCCCATATGTAACCACTGTTAAGCAGTATTCACGCAACTTCTCTCTGGGACTCTCCCGCCAAAATATCCGCTGTAAGTCATACTGGCTCTCAATAATTCGTATTTGTCTGAACATCATTTTCACGTCACAGCTTATTCCAATTTTATGCCGCCTAAAACGCATTATAATGTCGGGAAGATCACGCTGCAACTTCTCACCAAGCATTTGAACTTCATTTAGAGAAACTCCTGCATCGGTCTTGCAACTAGCGTTGAATACAACACGAAATTTCTTAAGCACACAATGGTGTGGAATATAGTACACTAGCTCACTAGGAGGCGGACTATTCTGAGCCTCTTTCATGTGTCCAAGTCGCTCATACTCGCGCATAAAATCTATATATTTCCGAGCAATTTCGGGTTCCCTAGCTAATCTCTTTTCCAAATAGAAAAACTGTTTTAATGCAATTGAACGGGAGCTTCCTAATCTACTAGCACTTTTTATGGGGATTGTCACCACAAAGCGTCCAAAATCATCCCGGTAATACGTATCTATAAACATCTGCTCAACAATCTCTTGCTCTTTTGTTCGGATTAGTGAGTCACGGACGTGATCCATTTTCCACAATCGCTGTACTTTCTTATCTAGCTCTTCAAGACTAATGCAACCTATAGTGGAGAAAGCAGTCCCAGTCTCATAGTTCATTGGCTCAATGTATGGCCCAAGCACAACAATACCAAACGTCGTTTCAATCATGGTAGTGTTATCCGAGTTTCTGGCTATTAATCCAATCAGACACTTTGCAAACACTTGCACGCCTAGCACAATCTGCACCTCACGTGATTCCCAATAACAAGGATTAGCAAATGGCACTTGTCCCGGATTCGCCAATCTGGTCAAGCTGGACTGACCAGATGGCACTACTAGCTTCAGCCCACCCTGTCCAGGCAATATCCAAAACTCTGCCTCAATATATTGACGCGACTCATACCATGGCATAACCCTAGCACTTATTTTCTTTTTGACAACAAAGTGTTGCCCTTCTATGCCCACCATGTGCCTGCAGACATTAGCCGCAGGCAATTGATATGCCTTGAAAATGTTATGCGAAATCAGATTTGGCTGTGCTCCTGAATCCAACAATGCGTAGAATGGCCCAATTTCAATACCATTGATCTCCAATCGAACAAGGGCAGCAGGTAAAAGAGATCTACTTCGTCTAGTTGCGGTCCCAGATGCCTGGAACTGACCCCCAAACTCTAGCCCCAGCTCATCTTGATCATCAACCAAATTAAACGCACAGCTGTACGAGGGTGTGTGCACTTCTGCCTGTTTATTACTACTATGCTCTAACACATTAAGTTCCATTACCTCATCTGCTCCTAGCTCCGTCCTGCTTCGTTTACTTGCTTGTCAGAACGTCATGTTGCCATTCTCCGGTTTGCGTTTCACTACCGACTTTGATGGGCTACTAGCTCTGTTAGGATTACCTTTGTCCTGCACCAGCATCAAATGTTTGTTGACTTCCCTGGTTGGGCACAAAACGCTATTATGAAGAATTTTACCCGGACAGCGATTGCAAGGTCCTGAGTAACAATCCTTTGCAGCATGCCCCTGCTTAAAACAATTTGGACATAACTTATGCCGCTCTACGTATGCCTTGCGTGACCGCAAATTCAAGCTCAAGAAATCTGGGCATTTGTAGAGCCCATGATCTCCTTTACATAGATGGCACGGATATGTTTTCTTCTCTCGCTCGTTGCTCTTCTGCCCAATGCTAGCTCTGGTCGTACTCGCTCCATTGCTAGCCCCTTGGTGAGCCCTCTTAATTTGGCTAGCACGTGTTGTCGTCGAAGCTGCACTAGCCTCTCGTGCACGACGATTATCCGCTTGATGTGAGGAAGCGGCAGCCTGCTTATCTAGGAACGTGAGTATTTCAGCTGCTGTTGGCGTTTCGGATTGCCGCTGAAGTTCACATGCTTTGCCAGTTTCTTCATCTAGGCGCTCATGTAAATTATGCACAACAATCATATCCCAATGCTCAACCGGCAACCCCTGTGCCCGCAACTGGCGTAATGTCTCATGAGTGACATTCGCCATACGCTGAAGTGCATCCGAAGATGCACGCTCCAAAAAAGGCAATCTATAAAATTGACGCAAATACTCACGGCACGTGTGGTATTTCTTATCATACAGCTGTTTTAATCGCTCCCAAGCTTCATGATAATTCTCATCGGTCAACTGCCACTCGCCCAAGGTACGTGCGGCCTTGCCCACTAGCGACTTCTGCAAATAAGTAAACTTAAATGCTGGCGCAACTTGCTCATTATCGTGCACAGCAGCCTTAAATCGGTCATGAAACCCCTTCCATTTTGTCAAAGCGCCATCAAACTCGCCCCAATTGTTTTTCAAATCCATCTGCCGTTGTGGATATTGCAGCTCCACTTGAATATTTGCTGGCGCATTGACAGGCACTGGAGTTGGACATAGCTCATTTATTTTACCCTGCAGCGCAGCACGGGCTTCAAAATAACCTTCTTCGGCTTTCTCTAGCTCTACATCATAATTTTTAGTCTTGTCACCCTCTTTCACATCTAGTACTAGCTCATCATGCAAAGCCATGCACTGTTTCCACCTCCCTTCTAATACTTCTAAACGCGCACTAGCACCGGGATGCGTAACAGAAGCAAACTCCTCACTCCGCACATATGCAGCTGCTCGTTCAATGGCCCGAACACACACCGACAGCATCTCGACTTTCGCCATCCTGTATTTTTACTACAATGTACCTGATAAATAAAAGAATTTATCATTATTGTAACTAGCAATGAAGAAAACATTTGTATCGCAGATTCTGCTAGCATATATTTGAGCATGCTCAAATGCTAATTCAACTCAAATATCAAATAGAGACCGAACACACATGCGCACGTCTATCACTTGCACATATATTCCCAAGTTGCAGGAGTCCATTCAAATTGAATTCAACTGCCACTAGCACCACGGAAAAATGCCGCTTGCACTTCATTGTTTCCAATTCACTCGCCCACTTTAACAATAAACATTTCCTAGCTCTTGCAGAATGCTCGATATTTTCTTTGCTCTATTTATATGGACTGTATACTAGCGCTTACCGGCAATTTAAAAATAGTTTTTTACTCTTAATCAAATAGTCTCGCTTTTCAATCTTCACTTCACAAAGACTTTCTGCGTAATAAAGCTCGTTACGTCTTTACACAAATCGCTTCATTCAAGCAGACGTACATACGTTAATTTCTAGCACCTTCTATTCACCACACCATACGCTCTTATTGGAAGTTTCGAATTTCATCATTATATCGCAAACTCTTAGCCCTTTGTCTCTATATTTTTCTCGCTCTATCTCGCTTATATAAACGAGTTTCACCATGCTCATTAGCTCTGTTGTACTTTAACCCTTAGGTAAGCTTTGCATTTTATCTAGCTCAATACATGTATTTCTAGCTCATTCCTGCTCACAGGAAACTATTGAAAGCAGCTCTTTGTAATTTGTATGTATGCATGTCTAGCTCCTATTTCATATACCAACAATTTTGGCTTAGCACAATGTAAAGGAACAATCTCCGATTGCACTAGCTCCTATCCGGCTCGACATGGACCAATGTTTAAGTCCCAAAACCCAAAATAAAACGCACTTTGTTTTAGTTGG
>NW_023467595.1:0-6493 GCF_013731165.1 Rhagoletis pomonella
TTTTATTTTATTTTATTTTATTTTATTTTATTTTATTTTATTTTATTATATTTTATATTTTATTTTATTTTATTTTATTTTATTTTATTTAAATTAAACTAAACTTCAATCTGCTACAAAACCGCATACTCAAAATAAAAATAAGTTTCGAATTTTGACGAACATTTGTTAAAATTAGTCGAATTTTTATAAACGTTCTACAAAGTTTGAAATTTTGATTTACATGGTTTTTATTTAGATTGCAAGCTATATTTTCATAAAAACATAATACAAATTTTGTAAACAAAGAAAATAGCTGCAAATTTCTGAAATGTCTTTTCCCTATTTACATTCACGCACATTCACTTAAGGTCCATCTGGGGAATTCTCTTAGGTAGATTGCCTGGGTACACCAAAGGCTGTCGAATGTGCTTTTGGGGCTCAACTGACCGGTAGTCCAGTTTTTGGGGAACTTTTAACTAGTCATCGAAACAATAACGTCTGCTCCAAAATCAAGTAAAAGCTGTTACATTTCTTTTCCACACCAGTTTAGAGCCCCATTGCAGATCTCTAAAACTCAACCCAAGAAATTTAAGCGCTCGTTAAGCGTACGTAATTTTAGCTACACATGCGCCTACTACCAAATTTCCATGTTCCGTTTGTTCTTAATAGCACAAATCATTTTGTCGCCAACTGAATATTTAAACAAAATGCTGCTATACTTAATTTGTAAGTTAGTAAAAAGAAAAGCGAAAAACTTAAAGAGTTTGTGTAGATAATGCAGAGGCCAGCCTTCCTCGCGATCTGCCAGCCAAATCAGCCAAAAACATATTTTAACACAAACTGCAAATATCTTTTCTACACAATTTTGTAATTTATTTTAACTTTTTAACTTCTATTTCGCATTTTCCTTTTTTTATATTCTTACCTTTGAATATATAGTTTTAGTTGGAAACTTACATTTCGTTGTCCCATTAGATGGTCATTTCTGAGTTCTTGAAAATTTACCAACAAATAGGCTTAAACTTTCATGGTAACTTTTAATTGGGTTCGCACGCAAAATTAAAAAGCAACAGCTACATACATAAGTTAAGTCTACAAATAGTTTTATAATTGAGTTACAAAAAATAAAAACAACACAAAAGAGCGGCTAAGTGGCTTGAGTTTACAATAATAAAAAAAAAACTACAGGCAAACAAAATTCAAAATTTTTTGGGGAATCACAGATATTTCTATTTATAGTATAAAAACACGTTTGGTTTCTTGTTTTCGTAAGACGACTGTAAGAAGTTTATTGGTTTAGTCTATATTTATGTAAGACTGTTGAGACTGCTTTTAGCTCGATAGCTATCTTCATGAATGTAACTTTTGTAGCGGTCGCCCCTCGGCATGCAATGGCAAACCTTTGAGTGTATTTCTGCCATGAAAAACAGCTTCTCTTAAAAATACAATCGCCGTTCGAAATCGTCATAAAACTCTAGGTCCCTCCCCTTTTGTGTGACAACATCAAAGCGCACGCCACAAATCTGAGGAGAAGCCCGGCCAAACACCTACATATGTGCGTGTAGGCGTCAGTCTGTTATTATATGTATGTATTAATAACAATTTATATTACCTTTTTTTCTCCTCTTAATAAATACAGAAGGAATCGGCAGAGTAGAGAACTCGCAGCACAGCGGGCGCCATCTAGCGATTGAGCTTATGTATATTTGATAAATATTAGCTAGATCTAACCTTATAAAGGTTTGTTACACAGTATTCTGAAAACAGCGACATCTGTTTAAAATTGGATTGTAGAAAGAAGAATGTATGAAATGAAATTTGTATGAAATTTTGTATTTGCGTTACTTCTCGTCTATGGCTAACAATGTAGAATGCTTCCTTTAACCAGTATGCATACAGTGAGGAAACAGACAATATGATAGCGCACCTAGGTTAAACTTTCACCTTAGCTGATGTGAATAGGTGTGTTGCCTTATTATTTAAAAAACAAAATTTGGATTATTTAAAAACAAATATTAGGAGGAAGGCGTACATGAAGCTTTCTTAGTTCCCATCGGAACCATAATTACCCAATATGAATAGCTTTTCTGAGTGCGAGGAGGAGGATTACTTAACCCTGGGTATTACAAAGTGTCTTTACAGCGCGCTGTTGGTTAATGTTCCGATTCGTTACCTTAGCCACTTTTCAATATTTTATGTGGGAATACCCAACTCTAATTACTCTAAAAATGCTCCTTTAATGAGAACTCTTTCCGAGTTAAATAATATTTCGGGTTAGGACCCGTCTCTTTTAAAAGTAACAGTGCGCAGTTTAATTTATGATAACGTAGCCCATTTCGTCAGTAAGAAACTATTGTTCTGTTTGACTGAATTCTTAATGGGAATTTGTCTATGGAAAGGCTCCTCAGTTATTTTCTTACAAAGCCTCGGCCATAAAGCATAAAGACGTAGTGACATCACAGTTCTCTCAGTTGGTCTATAGGTGATTTATTAGGCATACTGGTTTTCAGTAGATCACAAATCGGTGGTTGTATGTAGTTATCTTTCTCCGCTAACCGTCGCTTTCGAAACGTTTCTAGCCATGTCATTGCTTATTTCGTTCCCTTCCATATTGCGATGTCCAGGTACCCAGCAGAGGACCACGCTTACGTGACTCAATATGCTAGTTATGTGTGATGTTATAATAATTATCAGACAATTCTTGATGCGTTCCATGTCGTTTAACTGCCAGCGTATATAGGGACTTTAGGGACTCATTAGCTTGCTAGCCTTCTCAATGGTAAATGTCCCTAACTGAAAGACACTGTAGTCCTCAGGCATATGATTGAGTTATCTTCAGGCCTTTTGGGTAGAGACCCGCGCCAAATTATTTTGGATCTTTGATCGATCGGCGTAGATGATACCGTAATACCATCATTTCCCCGTGGCAGGCCTGCATCATACTTTTCTCTAGTAGGAATCTTGACGACCAGTGCCGATTTCTAAGTCAGCCTTGATCCCGCTACGTCCCCCTCTTCAGTTTCTAATATATCGAGGTATGCGAGAATCTACTGCCTACCATTACTTTCCGATTGCTACTTCTATCCAATGTCTTATACCACATTAGAGCTCCATAAGTTATAATCGGTCAGATGGTTATGGTATTCCACATACCGTAAATAATGTCTTTTGTCAGTACCAGTTCCTACCGAATGCCCTTTGTAGGTATATGACGCTGCTGGGCTTCTCTTTGCTTAGTTTTTAGTTATCTGTTGTAATAAATATGGTTTATTCTTCATCGAAAATTCCATAAATCCAAGTTTCAAACTTAATGCAATATTACAAAAAAATCAACAAACCTTCGTAAAAATGTAGATCTTTTCAAATAAATTTTTTTATAAAGGTCAATTCTGGCAATTTTTTGTTGAAAGTGCTGCTCATTTTCCTTCATATAAAAAAATCGTCCAAAAAATAAAAAAAAAACTAATTTAAAAGCCCATAATTTTTACAAAATTTTGTTGATTTTTTAACGGACTTCAAAAAAGGAGGAGGTTATCAATTCCTCGGAATATTTTTTTTTGTTTTTTATGTATGTTCCGGATAATTTTGGACCACGTGAGCCGATTTCGATAATCCTTTTATTAAAGGAAAGATGGTACCTCCGAGTTGGTCGCATACAAATTTTATCAAGATCCGATCATTGGATCATGAAGAATTCGACGATAATCTAAAATTTTTTTATGAGAATTGAAGTCGGTTTGGTTTTTTTGCTTCAAAATTACTTGCTTTTTAAATATTGCAAAAGTTTAAATCTCTGAGAAATAAACTATATTTTTTATAAAAATAACTAAAGTTAAATAGTAAACAAAATACATTTTTAAAACTTATAAAGATGTGGTGACACGGGCTGTATAGCCAAGTCCTCCACGTAAGCGACTTACTTTGTTCTCCCTACTATGAGGTTTTCTAATAATTAATTTAAAAGCAAGAGCAGCCAAGAGGCGAAAGCACACTATCCTATGGAGTGCTCCTTGTAGGCGCATTGTTTACTCTGCACTTGAAAGCGCCGTAAACGTACATGAAGCTAGCTACAGTATATCCCCTATGGTAAACTTGTATCCTATAGGGAACTATTCTATCGAATTTGCTATGCAATCAAACTTTTCTTCAGGCTCACGCTAGCGTCTCCATCTGAGGTGGAATAGAGTACACAACGCGACTATAATTCTGTGAGTCTCGGGTTCGAAACAAGATGCGAGTTCCCTGGAACAAGTTTTTAATAAAAACCATCTTGCGTTCGAAGCCGAAATGAAACTGAAAGCAGATGTCTCCGGGTTTTTTCAAGAAAAATTATGACAAAAAACAATGTAGAAAATAATGACAAAGGTTTAAATCAAGCAGATAAAATATGTCTACAATAAGCTATTACGAATACATATATTATTATTTTCTACTTACACTTTGCATAAGCAGCGAACACAAACTCGACGTTGCCAGCTCACTTGTTATCAGTCATCGAATACTGCTGTCAATAATTATGTACTTATGTAGTTGGCAACTGCGGTTTGATCAGTAAAATTATACACACACATTTCACACGCTACGGTCAACAATTGAGGAGGAGCACCTAAGTTGCAATTGGCATAAATTTATATAATTTGAATTCTTTTATTTTGATACATATTTTTTGAAACTCGCATATCGGGCTAAAGTAAGTTTTGGAAAAAAAGAAATTTAAAAGAATGTATTTCTATAAAAATGTTGTCAGGAGAATATTTCATTAAAAAAAAAATAAATTTATTTATTTAGAAGGAATATATTTTGTGTGTTTCTGTGTTAAAAAAATATTTTATTTATTTAAAAAGAATATATTTTACTGTGGTTTTGCAGATTTTTTTCAAGTGGTGCATGATAAATTTTATAAATTTTCTACTGAAAATCGCTCAAAACCTCACTAAATTCATAGGCGCCCGATTAATTTCACTTCTCATTTCCACTTTTTCTATATTTATTCATTTTCTCTCACTTTTAATCATGTTCTATAAGCAGAATGTGCAAAAGCCGAACAAACAAAGGCGCAATGAGTTCTATATTCAGCAGTCAGCTGATAAAAGCTGAGCCGGCGGTTATCGCTTTTACTGATTGCGCTTCGCTTTCGCATTTTATTTCGTTTCTAGGCCTTATTACTTATGCAATTTTTTTCATTGTCCGCTTTTGCCCTTTTGAAATATTTTAAGCTGTTTTAGCAGATTTTTAGCAATTTTCATGCAAAAATTATTTACTACGAATTTTTTTCTGAGCACAGTAAGTGAAATTTACGTAATTTGGACTTAATGAAGCTTTTTTTTAAATTATTTTTTATAAATGTACTGTAGTACGTGTCAGAATTTAATAAGTCACGTACATATGTAAGTATTTAAATACTTAGGTATCTGCTTATAGAAGGAAAAAAGTACATTCTTCTAAAGGCCTCTAACTCTAATATGGAAATAGTATTACCTATGTTTTTAGCTTAAAAACCAACTTTATTAATAGTCATTCTTACAGCTTTTAAATTAATAATTAGCTATTTTCATTTAACACATTTTAATAATTTTACTTTGAAAATTTACAGCTGTTCGAAATTTGTATTTTTGTATACACGTAGTGTTGTATTTCTTCCGCATTCACAACTGCGTAATTTTCCGTATTTCTTGCCCCCTACAAAGAGGCGATAGATAAATAAGAAAATTTCGAAAAATCGGCAGCAAAGTTTTTATCCACATGGCAGAGCAAGCGACATGCAGATTTTCGCTATAATTTATTGTTTTAATTTCCTTATTAAAATTCACTATTTTTGCCATTTAACTGTAAAATTATAACTTTTTCTAGAAAAGCGATTGCATGAGCTGATAACTATTACAAAAAAAAATCAGAGATTTTCATTTTTTATTTGCCTTTTTCTCCCGATTCCGGTATCACAGCCGCGTTTCTCCACGCCTTTACAGAACTGCTGTGAGAAGCTGTTTGAACCGACCACCGTCTAACTGACGTATCGATATTTACATATATAAACCACACAGCGACCGCAGAAAAATCGAGCTGAAAAACTTCAACATTCACCAGTAGACCGCGAATGGGAAAAAAAGGAAAATCTATCAAGACACAGACCTAACATTTACTCGCAACTTTTATCGCAGACGAATAGAATAATACTGAATTTATGCAGCAGTAGTACTCCGGCAGCTCGCAACGCAACGTAACGCAACAACGTCGTTGACGACGACGCTGACAACGACGACGACGACGAGACAATGATGGGGAGAAAATTCGCTGCATATCAATGTTTTTGTGTGGGTGTATATATATATATATATATATATACATGTGTGTGTGTGTGTTACTACATTTGTGTAAGTGCGCTCAGCAGATGCTCAGTTACATGCGCAGCGCGCAGTTCCCCACGGTCCCCATCTACGGTGGAGACTCATACATAGGGGCGAGTAATTTAGCTGGCAGAATATGAGAATGACAAGCGTTTGGCGCAGGCGAG
>NW_023467596.1:0-6492 GCF_013731165.1 Rhagoletis pomonella
TTTAATTTTAAATTAAACACTTAAAATGGAACTGGTTGTTGGAGGCTATATTATTTATTACCCGAAAGAAGAAACTGTGATATTTACTCTTAATAAAAATAATTCCATTCAAATTTTGGCCACGGACAGAACATAACAGTCAATATCGAGCGCTACCGCACCATGAAAACGGACTTTTTGTTGCCTGAAATTGACGCCCGTGATGTCGGAAACATTTCGTTTCAGCAAGTTATCGTGTGATATCGCACCTCTGGATTTTTTTCTTTGGAGTTAAGTGAAGTTAAAAGTGTTCGTCGATAAGCCAGCCGTGATTCAAAACTTGGAAGCCAACATTAATCGCTTTGCTCGAAAGAGTAATTGAGAATTGGACCTTCCGAATGGACCACACACAGCGTAGTCGCGGCCAACATTTGAATGAGAATATTTTTAAAAAGTTAATGTTGGAGAGTTTTCTTTCTGGTAATAATAAAGATTCCGTCTCAAGTGTTCTATTTAAAAATAAGCAACAAGTTTTGATGTTTGTGTAAATAAAAAAATAGACTCATCTTATCAATGCAAATATATGTACTTAAAAAAACCAAGTTTTAATTTCCTATAGGTTAGAGAGTTGATGAATAAAATAAAATAACGACATGCGATAAAATGGAGTAAAATATGAAGGCTATGCGCTGAATAAAATTATCCGCTACAAAAATATGATGATACGAGTATGTTTTGAACCAGTTTTCAGACTTAAAAAAAAAAACATATTTTAGTTTCAGAATTACCGTTTTCATGGCAATGTCTTACAAGACATTTACAAGACGTAAAATCTCAAACTTAAAATTTGTTTATGTGAAATAATGATTAAAATGATTTACGAGGACTTCTAACTAAACCGATAATTAGCCACCCCTAAAATCATTTTAACCGTTATTTTACATAAATAAATGTTAAGCTCAAGATTTGACGACGCTTCTTAACACGTCTTGTGAATCCCCTAAATTTGTTTGTACTCTATTGCACGTGATTTCTGTCGCTCTGCTTCGGTCTAATGACGGAGGCTGCCGGAAGCAAAATGTCAATACCAAACTAAACGTTAAACGTCAGCTGAGTGGGGTGCATTTGGAAATGGAGTGCAAGGTAGCATCCGCGCAAAGAAAGTTTATTATAAGACCGCAACAACCTTACTCTCGATCAGCTTTAAACCATTCAACAACTCGGAAACCTTTTTTACGGTAAAACCCAATTCTTGACAATTTCTTGAAAATACCAGGTTGCTTTTCAAAATTTTTAATAATGTTTTCCCGTACTTCCCTGGTTATTTTATCCTCGGTCACAGGTCCTACCCAATTTTCTAACTTAAATACATAACCGGTGCTCAATATTCCCACTTGAGGGGTACGTCAACTCATCCAGAGTTTTTGAACGGTAAATAAATTCATCCTGGTCCTGCCCTCTCACTGAGTTATTCAAATTTGAGTATTTCATTAGAAAAATGTGAGCAAATGTATAACGGACAATTTTATTCAGCGAAGGCCTAATAACACTGTATGAAAAAGTTTAAATTTACGCGTTTCTAAGTATAAACAGTTAAAGAAAAAAATATAAAAAAATAGTGTAAAAAAAAAAATAAAAAAAAAATAAATTAAAATAAAATAAAATAAAAAAATAAAATAAAATAAATTAAAATAACATAAAAATAAAATAAAATAAAAAAATAAATAATTTAAAGAACTCGAAAATAAATTTATATAAATTACCGCTCTCAACAGTATTTGCATACAAGCAGTCCACAGCTATAAACTTATTTTTGTATAAATGTACATTTGCTTAATTGTTATGGTTATTTGTGAATTTGTTCTTGTAAAGCTCGATTTATAAAGAGGCTCTGCCCGAACCGACAAACGAGGTTTGCGCCAATTATGAAAAATAATACAGGAAACTAAATTTTTTAGGTTTACAGAAGGTAATTGTTACTATTTGCGAAACACTGTTACATTCACACAAACATAAGTATGTATTACTTACTTCTTACAGTTTATATTTGAAATAGATAATGTCAATATCTCAACATACATACATACATACAACATAAACGTAAGCAGCACACACTTATTTCAGCTCTATTTGTGTATGCATACATAAATACATGTCTATGTACGTGAAAAGCAAATTAACTCAAAATCCAAAACTTGTTTAAATAGCACCAACTTAAGCTCAAAGTTTTTCTAAGTTTCTATATGTAAAAAACATAATTTAATGTATAAATATTTATATGTATATGTATGTATTTATATAGGATATGTATTTAGTGTTGTACGCATAGTGGCGGTGAAATAAATAAGGACGCGACACTTTAATAAGTTTTGGGTATTTTTGGTATTTTTTATTATTATTTTTTATGAAAGTGTTGCTCACTATATAATGAAAATTATGTAAGTCCGAATTTAAAACTTTGTAAAAAAATGTAGGAAAATTTTAAAAACTTTCATCAAAATTAAACATTTTTTAATCATACATGTCTTTAGTAAAAATTGGTATTCAGTTTTGCAGCACGTAGTATTTTCACCCATACAAAATATGATCCACAATTTTTTTATAAAAAAAAATTAACGTTAAGTCGCAGCTATTTCAAACTTGCACTTTGTATATTATTTGTGCAAAAGAAAAAAGCTAAAATTTCCTAAAATGTCGCGTCGCTATTTGTTTGTCCGGCACCGTACACCTGTTACGCATTGCACATATGGCAACATTCCTTTCAACGACATTTTTATTTGTTTATATGCATGTAGTTAAGTAATTTGAGCATAATGCTTAATAATAAATGTGTACATTTATATGTACATAAAATGACAACCAAAACGATTCACTAAAGAGCTTTTTACTCTGATAATGACTAATAAAGTAATGACGGGACAACTGCAAGCACGACTGTTAGCAAATAAGTCCCACAGAGTTCGACCAACATTTGAAGTTGAAGTGCAAAGAAAGTTGGGCGAAAGAATGGCGGGAGGTGTTGCAATAAAATTTATTTCTTTGTTCACTGTTGCTTCACTATACAGCAATTTTTTTTATTTTTTTTTGTTTTACTTTATCTGAATTTAACTTTCGATCTGCGTTAAGTTTTAGTTTTTTCACAACTATTTTTTTCCCTGTGTTTGCACTGGCATTCAAATTTACCGAGCTTACATTGGCTACCTATATTTCATCGCGTGTATTGTCCGTTTATATTTCGTATAGCAATGATTTTCTGCGATTCCGTTTGTCCTTGTTGGCGTAATTGACTTGAATTCGCTATGAAGCTGAAGCTATGTACCATTTTTTATATTTTATTTTTGCCGCTTTTTACAACGCTTTTTTCCCTTGGATTCGAGACTGAAAAATGTTTCGTTTACCTTGTAGAGTACGCTATATTTTTTTTCGCTTACTGTGCTGAAAACTGTATCGCACCAACTGCACCGATGGGAGTATGAATACAAAGACTTTTGGGATTTCGCATATGGGCAACAATATGTGTATGTAAACATAAGGGAAAATCTAAAAAAAAGCAGGTACACTTTCAAAATAAAAAGTTGAATTTTTCAATATATTACACTCAAGATCGCAGAACATTTTATCTTTAAGAGTTGGTTTATTCTGAAAGCACACCTCTTGCTAAGGTATCAAACTATTCGTAATTGTTTGTAGAATATAATGCATACTTAAAAAGTTTTTAAAACGAAATGCTACAAAAACTATACGCGATAAACCGAAAATTTTGAAATTTGTGAAAAGTGGCTACAAACTTTGAATTACTTGCCATTTAGATATTTTTAAAGCACACTTTAGTTACCTGCTACAAAATTTCAAGCGTGTGCTTCAAAAGTTATGACATAATTAACTTTTCACCTGTAAAAAATTACACAAAAAATTCACTTGTTTTTAATATTTTTTTTTTTAATGAAAATATCTATAACTCAAAAGTTATGCAACAAATTGATTCAACACTTTTTTGAGGTTTCAATTATACATCTATGACTTAAATGCAAAGGCAACCAGTTCGATATAGTTTACAACAATGAAAGTGAAGCTAAATAACGCAAAGGTTACCTGTATTTTAGATTTGCCCGTAAATGTGTTGCATTTTTTTTTTATAAAAAATATTTGTTACCACCTTTTGTCGTACAGCAGTAAATTGTCACACAAGCGAGAAAAAAGTATTGATTAGAAATATGGAGAAAAGTGTTTGCTTTCTATGACCAGCTACCGGCACAGACGTACTCGTATATACATATGTACATACATACGTTCTATTTCGACTATTCACACACATTTATTTTCAATATCTCTGCATTTCAGATACTCTATGAATAGTTTGGAGCGGTACTAGTTCATCTCTAAGCCAAATCTGCTTGCTAATTAGCAAAAGTGTTATTTTATAGAATAAAAAAAAAAAATAAAATAAAAAATCGATGTAAGCTCAGAGCGCTGGTCCAGCTCTATGCCAAGCGGAATTGCCTGGTGGCCTTAAATAAATGTGAAATTCTTGACAAATTTGAAATTGTTATTCTATTAAGTGCTCTGGAATATGCAAAGTTGTAAGTAGTTGCATGAAGCTACGTGGAAATATTCATATCATCGCTTAAAGTACAAAACCGCGTAACTGACATTTGCTGCCAAAAAATGTGTTTGCTGAAATATACTAGCCAGAAATGCGATTGCTTTATAAAAAAGAGAACCACTTTGAAATATGAGTGTTTTTATTTTCTGGAAAATAATTTATGCAACCTCACCTACGCGGTTTTGCATTATCTTGATACGCGATTTTGTATTTTGTTGATAGGCGGTTTTGTACTTTAAACGACGATATAAATATTTACATACTCGGCTACCCGGCCAACCTCAACCTGCCAAAAATTTATTTTTTTATTTAAATAATTTCGAACATTCCCGATTCCACCAGAACTTAATATTTTAAAAAAGAATCCGCTACCAGTAACAGGACTCCACTCGAAGTGTAATTATTGATTGGAGGAAATTTATTCGAAATTAATTGAATTCAATATGTGTACATTATATATGTACATGGAATGTAAAGAGGTTACATGCCAAGCCAAATGAAAACTGTTTATTTTCAAAATATTTATAAGCCAGTATAATGATTATATTTAGTAAGTACTTTACAATGATGTACTTTCTTCAAAAGTCCATGTCTTAGCGAAATTATCGAGGACTAGTTCTCGTGGCCCTATTCAGTTGAAGGTTATATTTATCAGTACTGTTTTATTTGTTGTTTTCTAATCCTCTTTTGATTCGCCCCTTCCTCCAGCAGCATGGATTAGTAGCAGCAGGTGTAGAGTTAAGGTAATATTTTCTGATGCTGTTGCTAACGCGAGTAAATAGTACCTCTTCAAGTCATAATTCAGGAGGTGAAAAACTGCAAAAAAAAAGGTTTTAAAGTTTTTAGTCCGCTTTTACCCATTGGACAAAATAAAAAAAAAAAACATTTAGCAAATATTCACTTAAAATTTATTGCAGAGGTCAAAGCTGCCATCATACCTTTCTCTAGTTACCTACTTTTGCCAAGAAGTGATTGTTATCTTGTAATATCTGCTGCACAGATGTAAAATGAGTAAAGTAGCCAGGAAGAATTATCTCTTTTTTCAAAGACCCAATTGACAAATATCGTTATAAATTGTTTAGAAAATTGTTTGGTTTTTTTTTTTTATATTTGGCCTCAAAACAATTTCAATTCACCTATTTTATTGAGCTTGAGGCCGTTTTCAGGTCGTTGAATTTCAGATTTTCAAAATTCTTATTTGTTCCTTTGCACCAAAAACTTATCGTCGTTTAAGGTACAAAACCGCGTATCAACAAAATGCAAAACCGCGTGCAACGCATACTAGATATTATGATGTAGATATGTATGTATAAGTGAGCTTGGGATGGACTCAAACCAAAAATTTGGCGATTATTTTATATATATTTTATACATTTTACTGAGAAAATTCTCGGATGTATTGTATATATCGATGGCTGAGTGGAAGATCGACCTATCTCGGCAGCCAGTTCGAAAACGCTCTATCTCAAAAAACTTTTCAAGAACGCCCTATTTCAGAATTCGTTTCAAAAACTCTCTATCTCAGCTGCCGATTCAAAAACGCCCTATATCAGCATATTTTCAATACATTTTGAAGTGAGATAGGGCGTTTTTGAACCGTATTTTGAGATAGGGTGTTTTTCAATTAAATTCTGAAATAGGGCATTCTTCCTACTCAGCCATCGATATTTGATAGGTATAATTTCCAATGGGAAATTAAGCATTCTTTGACCCCTGTCGAGTAAAATCGTACTACCTTCTTTAGGTGCATATTAAGCAGGATTTCAAACCCACTGCGCAGTGACTAATTGAAGTCAGCATTACACTAGTGTATACAACTTGTCTCGAGATGAGTCATTCTCCCTTTAAAGTAGTATTTTTTTGGGTTACCAAACAATATTTTAGCTATATTAACTGGCCATAGGTGTAGT
>NW_023467597.1:0-6492 GCF_013731165.1 Rhagoletis pomonella
TGGAACTATATTTTTCTTATCAGGTACTAGGATCGTCAGAAAAAACTATGGCACATTAAAAACAGCAGATACTCCCGTCCCGAAATACTATAATTTATACATCCCTGCTCTGCAACTCTTTCGTATTCGGATTTTGCTACGAATCGTAGAAATAGTATGCTGCAATCCGAATCGTATTTTCGAACTTTCGAAATTCGTAACAATGACATGCCTAAAAACGAACGAGTAAGAAATTGACAGCTTTTTTGCGTAATTTTGTACGAAAACAATTCTGTGTCGGAAGCGAGATAAAAGATGTAAATCGATGTGTGTTTGCAGGAAATATTAGTGGTGTACTTTTATAAACAGACTAATTTGCCTTTCACATATACGTATATTTTTATCCACTTCTTTATATGAACGAAGAAAAAGAATGTTTGTTGCCCCTTATCGAGAAACTTGGGTCCGGTTTAGTTATTTGTACAATCATTTTCGGTTTCTGTGCCCAAATGCATAACCCGAATCTAAAAACTTTAACATACACGTGTAAACAAAGGATTAAACTTTAATTTAAAATAAATGTTTCAAATTTCCGAGCACTAGTTTATTATTAAATACGGTTTGCACTATGAATTTTTTGCGCGAAAATACTGTGGATGGCGTAGCCGGAGTTATATGCACAAGAAATATTGTATGCCTTTGACACGCGGAAGCACCTCTTCTCCGGCAACACAGAAAGGAGAATTCGACTTAGTAAGGGTTATAATCCCTAAGCGCGGCTAAAGACAGAACCAAGCGCAACAGGTGGTGAACCCAACAAAGTGCATGTTTTCAATGGCTTGGAAGCAGCTGTTGCATTAACTGGTTTGAGAACTACAGTCATGTTGTTGTTGTTGTTGTAGCAGCAGTGCTCAACCTCCCGAAGTTTCGTCATGGGTCGTCTTCGTCCTTTGACTCGACAAGCCTGAGGCGGGCGTCGTCGATAGGCGCGGTCCATAGTGCTTCTGGTGTCAGGGTCGTCGGGTTAGAGGCGCATGCGAAGAGGTGTTGGGTGTTATGTGGACCTTGCCCGCATGCAGGGCATGTGTCTTGCCACTCCTGGGTTCAACTGGGAGAGATAGCTGTTTAGTCTGTGGAACCACCCAGAAGAGAGTTGTGCTAGGGTGCACCTGGTATCTCTTGGCAGTTCAGCTTCGTCGATGTTGATGGGTGGCGGTCGACCGCCTATAACGATGTTGTCATTTCGGGTGCTGAGACTCGACCTGACTGCATCGGTGTGGGGGTGGTTAAGCGCCGCTCGGTATATTTCTGCAGCGAATGGGTGGTCTACGCACTGCTCAACGTCGGGTTTCCAAGTGTGCAGGTGACGTCTGAGATGTCGGGGGAGTGGGTCATTTCGAAGCATGGCGTTGTTGGAGTGATTTCCACTGTGACATCCCACGAGGAACTGCTTCGATAGCAACGTGTTGTGCTCTTTCACCGCCAGCATCTGGCTTTCTTGGTGGCGGTTATGCTCGGATGACATGAGATGGCAGCCTGTAGCCGCGCGTATAGCTGCATTCTGGCATGTTTGTAGGTTTCTCTGGTACCTGCCGACCACACTGGCGCTGCGTAGTTTGACCGGCCGATTGCTTTGTACGTGGTGAGTAGGGTTTCTTTGTCGGATCCCCAAGTGCTGCCGGCTAGTGACTTGAGGACTTTGTTCCTTGCTTGCATCTTTTCGCATGTGGCTGAAGCGTGCGCTGAAAAGGAGAATTGGCTGCCGAACATAACTCCCAGGATTTTGGGGTGGTTGACCGTCGGTATTGTATTGCCATCGATGTGGACGTCCAGCTCTAACCTAACTTCCTTTGCCCAGGCGGAGATGGTGAGGCTCCTGGCAGTGAAGAAATTTGCAATATCGGTGAGAAAGTCGCTGATTTTTCCGCATAGGCTTTCGATAATTGAGCCATCATCGGCGTAGCTCACCAAGTTAATTCCTGCTGGCGGCGGAGGGAGTTTCGCCATGTAGAGGTTGAACAGTGTCGGGGAGAATATGCCGCCTTGGGGGACCCCCTGTTTAATCCTACGCTGCTTGGACTTGGCATTTCGGAATTCCACCGATGATTGGCGTTCACACAGATAGCTGGTTATCCATTGCTTCGTCCGGTCCGGAAGCGACGAATTCAGGACGTCTTGACAAAGGGTCGCGTGGTTTACCGTGTCGAAGGCCTTCGACAGGTCCACCGCGACTAGGACCGTCCTATCACAGGGTCGACGTTGGTTCAAACCCTCGCTTATCTGTGTGGTGATGGCGTTTAATGCAGTGGTCGTGCTGTGAATTTTGCGGAATCTGTGTTGGTGTTCGGCTAGTTGCAGATGCTTCGTCAGGCTGGGGAGTAGTGCTTCCATTGTCTTTGGCACTGAGGACAGGAGGGCGATTGGCCGATGAGAGTCTCCTGCGTCCGCCTTCTTAGCTGGCACATCTCAGGGATGATCAGGGTGGTAATAACAATAAAAAAAAAAACAACTAACAAAACGTAAAATACGTAATTTCTGCCCTTACTCAATTAAAAACAAACTAATTCAGAAGTTCTCCATCCAAGTAGTTTTACTTTAATGTAGCCTAACTAGGAACAAAGAACATCTATTTATTAACTATTATGTGATTTTAATGCGTTTGTAATAATGTAATGTAATATACGTATTATAGATATGTAAGTATATGTACATACCCTGCAGTGAAAGGCCAAGCCAATTCTCGTTATACGAAATGGTGACGTGAAAATGAAAAATTCAAACTCAGACAAAATTTTATTTTCCCACTTTATCACTTTTAGAAATAACAATAAAAAACCTCGGATCTCTCGAATGCCACCCTAGTGCTCTCCTCTTTCGCTCTTTGCGACTGTTATAGCAGCGCAAGCATTTAAATTCCCTTCACGGGTGATGAATTGGCAGACTACTAATTTATCTACCGGTAGGTGCTGATGCATAGCTGGACGATAGCATAACATCGTAGCGTCAATAATACCAGTTTCTGACATGGAAAAAGGATGAAAGACGAATTAGATGGGCTGAAAAGCTAATTGATGGTGTTCTTGTTCATAACAACCAGATTTCCCTGCAGAGCATGTACATAATGTATGCACATTAGAGCGGTCCTTAAATGCAGGAAGCAATTATTTACATCAAATTTCCTACTAAGTCGTTGCTACTATAGTCGAAGATATCACATATACATTTTGGTCCCTATTGGAGACGGATAAGGCATGTCGCACCGGGGGGCAAAGTTCAGATTTTTCCATGGAGACTGAAAAATTAACATTAACTTTCTTTTTACCTAATCGATACTACCATAGTCGAAGATATCACCCCTTTGCGACACGCCTTAACCGATTCAAATCGGGACCAAAATATATATGTGATATCCGTGGCCGTGGTATTACCGATTGAAGGGGTGAGACCGAAAAAGATCGTTCATATAACTTTTAAGGACCACCCTAATGTGCATACATAGATATGTATGTACGCATATAGTACATACAGATGTACGTACTAAGGTGTACGCCGACAGACTTTGCGGCGGCGGCGTGGTCAACTTCAAATATAATCGGCGGCGGCGGCGACACCGGCGCGTCATGAAACGCCGGCGCTACTGCCCATAAGGTAGATTCCAAAAAGCCATAAGGCTACTAATATTATCATGTCATCTCGTCAGCGTTAGGCATTCACCATGCCATATCAGATTATAATTCTATATATTTCATTATTGTATTAGTTCATTTTAAATTTTACTATTGTTACTTCCTACTAGAATTAAAATTTTGAGTGCCTGGCGCTGATGGATGGGCGAACAGAAGAGGGTATATATGTACATATCGTCGTTTAAAGTACAAAACCGCGTATCAACAAAATGCAAAACCGCGTATCAAGATAATGCGAAACCGCGTATGTGAGGTTGCATAAATTATTTTCTAGAGTGTAAAAACACTCATATTTCTTATGGCTTATAGATGGTTAAAATTTCCACTAAAATATTAAGCGCCACATTTTCCTAAGGATAACCGAAAATAATGAAAAATACTACTAATTTCCACCAAGAAGGGGGAACTTTAACCCAGTGTAGAAAACATTGCAATGCGAAGGAGCAAAAAATCTGTTTAAAAAATATTCAACACTTTATTAAAGAAAAAATACACAAGAATATCAATTTGTTTTTGTTTTATCTCCAATAATGCAATAAGGGCACTTCTGTTGAAACTGCTTTCTGAGATATTATCGTATGTTTTTTGGTGTGTGAAAACTGTCTTGTTGTTGTAGTAATATGAAAAAAAGGAATATTGTTGTGATATTGAAAACAAATTGTATATATTCTGGAGTAGTAGTTCCTTCAAGCGATGTATTTCAATGTGCATTCATCATGAAAATTTTGTACAAAATTCCTTAGGCGCCGAACGCCGCCGCCGCGGCTGCGGCAGCGTGACTCGGCGGCGTATACCTCTAGTATGTACACACGTATACAAGAGCTGATAAAGAAAGGGTACTATTTCTGATAACGTACAACTAATTATTCCTTGACGTCCGCATAAATTTGTGGATGTATGTAGTTTTGCAATGTTTTCTATAGTAGATACTTGAATACGAAACCCGCTTGAATGTAACGTATACGTACATATGTATATGCCTATGAATTCATGCATGTACGTAACTGCATTCATACATTTGTTTTATACATTAAGCAGGGATTACACGATTTGTACATTTTGTACGGTTCAGCTCAATAACAACTTTCTAAACACCACTCTGTAACTGTAAAAATGTACAAATTGTGTATTCTCTGCTTAACACTGTCAAAAAAAAAATTTGCGGCAGTCAATAAGAGCTGATTCCTATAGATTTTTGTACGCAGAATCAGAATCTGACCTTAGAAATTTCTAGGCTCTAGTTTTTGAGATATTTTGACTTAAAGAAACGATTTATTAGAATATTTTGAACTGTTATTGTTTTTGAAACAGAAAACAAAAAAGTTTTTTAAAACTGACTTAAAAAAAGGACGAGGTTGTTAATTCGTCGGAATATATATATACATATATATATATATATTTTATGTATGTTACCGCAAAACTTTGGACAACGTTAACCGATCTCTATAATTTTTAAGGAAAATGGAAAGGGTATACCTCAGATGTGGTTCGATACTAATTTGGTTTAGATTAGATCATGAAGAAATTAACGGTATTCTTAAATTTGTATATGAGAATTGAAATCGGTTTTGTTTTTTGCTTGTTGTAACTTATGTTTATAAAAGTCAAATGTTCACCTTTTGTGCTAAGATGCAATGTTTAGCTTTTTTTACCCCGTAATTCCATTAATAATAATAATTATAATAGATTGGCGCTTAGACTCCTGGCAGAAATACAGGCTGCATTCTAAAACGTCGAAATACAAAGCATCAGTCTCTTTTACTACCAAACCCCAGTAGATTGTAATGTCAAGTGTGCGCAACCGCGGCTTGATGGTAGTTTCCAACTAGGTTGCGCAAGTAAGACTTTCTTTTAGTGCGGTTTAGAAAATGTTTGGAATTCACCCACACTCGGAGCTTTGCCATTGCCGCCCGTTGTTCAGCAAAAGCCTTTTTTCTATATTTTTTGCGATGTTGCTTTAGCAGGGCTTGAACCCAGGCTACCACTACACACCAGCGGCCGCCGTAACTCCAATATAGATGTATAAAAAAATTCCAAAAATTAGTATTTTGTCACTTTTACGTAAAATTATCTCAAAAACTGGAGCCAATATAATATTTGTAATTTCAGATTCTGATTCTACAGAAAAAGTCCTTTGAAAATCAGGGTTTACTTTTCGTACCGCAAACATTTTTGCAAATTTTGTTGGCCTGTGTAATATATATTTAATGTGTTCCCTTAGCCATCAAGTCATTTCCGTACAGGCATTTACAGCATCTTCAGTAATATCTTCCGGAATAAATCTTGACTAAATTTTGTGAATCTATGTGTAAAAAAAAGTCGATGATTATCGGATTTTTGACCGATTACCGATTCCCCATTTCCGGATACCTCAATGATCCGGGGAAAATTTTCCAATAATGGACCAGGCTTTGAAAAAAAAAAATTAGGGGGGTTTAGAGCGGCTTTTTGTGATTCTAAATCTGAAAACCCCCCCCTCCGGAGGCTTATAGTTTTTAAGTAATTCGTTGTTAAAGTTGTAAAAAAAAGTGCAATTTAACCTCACATTTTCCTTTGTACATCGAGTGAACTGAAATTGCGGTGCTGCCACACATCACAAAAAATGTGTAAAAAAAAAGTACTGAAAAGGGAATCAACGAAAACGTAAATAATAAAGTGGACATGTACATATATGATATAGCTTTTTTATTGGATATTTTCACTATATATGGAAGAATTGATAAAAAAAAGGGCCGCAGGTGAAAATTTTCAAGATATATGGAAGTATTGGATTTTTTAGAAAAAAGCGCCGCAGGCGAAAATTTGTAATAAAAAATCGCGCGATTTT
>NW_023467598.1:0-6491 GCF_013731165.1 Rhagoletis pomonella
AATTTTTGCTCGAGTTATCGTGTACACGGACAGACGGACAGACGGACAGACGGACAGACGGACGGACAGACAGACATGGCTTAATCGATTTATTTTTTCATCCTGATCATTTATGTATACATTTGTCTATATCTATCTCGATTCGTTTTGGCTGTTACAAACAACCGTTATGTGAACAAAATTAATATACCCTTGTGCACAAGTGCGCTCGGGTATAATGACGAAAAACTTCGCATCTGGGTGGAATCACGCAGGTATCGCTTTCAGTTCCGTGAAGAATCGGAATTGCGATTTTTTTGTTACCTACCCAGAAGGAAATGCAATTGCTTGCGTAGCTGATAACGCATTTATTGAATTTTAAAAAGTCTTTACCCAATATGCCGTCTGCTGGAATATTAAAGTCGTCGTTAGCCACATGTAACGTATGTTTTATAAAAAAGTCCGAAAAAGTCAAATTTGTCGTTATTTTACCCAGAGTAGCAACAGTATTAGAAGTAACGCCCGTTATGCGGATAATATCATTCGTATAAATTGGAAAATTTTTGGAAAAACGACATTTTTATTAAAGAAATGTCGGCTTGTGTGTCGACCAAAAATGTACATAACTTATTAGACCCGGAAACTTGTAATTGGATAAAATCTGAATAGTTTAGGTTTAAGCAGTAAATGCTTTTTGCTGTAGAAAAATCGTCTAGTTATTTAACTCCTGCTCCCCCAGTGTTCGCTCCTGAGGGGCATGAGCGTTTAAAGCACGGACATTTGCATTCCTACTCCTACCGTTTGCTGTTCGTGCATTATTGTTCCTATTGGTGTGGTTGTTGGAATTAACCCGTGAACCATTGTTGTTATTATGATAGCGGTTTTCATTAGCGGGTCGATATCGTTGACTGTTATAGCTATTGAAGTTATTATTATTAGAAGAAAATGACCTGTTATTCCTATAAGCAGTAAAATTGCGAGTTGGGTTAGTCCCACGATAGCCACCACGTGAATTTCTAAACGTATTGATACCACGCGATCGAAAAGTTAAAACCTGTCGCTCCTTCACCTCATTATTCTGCTCTACAATTAGTTTTTCAACTACGTCTTTAGAATCGGAAAATTTTGTTGAAGCTAAAATAGATTTTACTAAATCAGACCTGGCGTTTAGACGACACACGTTAACAGTTTGCTCAATCGCCATTTCGTGAGCCTTTTCTTGAGTCATTGCTTCTATAATTAACGACCGCTCAAGTGAATCGGATAATTCTTGAACGCGTTTGGCAAAGTCTGAATAATTGTTGTTGTTAACGTGTAACGCCGCTATTTTTCCTGCCACAACTTTCGAGTTGTCAGGTTTGATTCTATTGCGTAGAGCAGATTTTATGTCACTAACAGAATTTATTTGTGTAGGTATGGCTTCGCGGGCTTTGCCCTCTAACTTGGATTTCAAAAATGCGATTAATGTACTGGTCAAATTTTCTTCAGCTAAGTCCTCAATCAAACTAATCTTATCTAAAAACGACTCGAGCGCTAACGGATCCCCACTATAATTTTCTCTATTAATCGAAGCACAAAGGCTTATAAAAGATTTCTTTTGCTCTGCTGTGGCCATTTCTGTCAAAACTTTGGAATAAATTGAAAAATTAGGTGAACTAGTTGCACTTGCTGGAATCTCTAGTACACTTAGCGAATCTTTTATGCTTGGAAGCGAAGCGCTTCTTTTAATGGCAAAACTCACTGAAGCTTGTGATTTTGCGTCGAAGTACTCTTCTTCGCTATCAGAGTTAGCTAAATCTGTTTTGAAAATTAATGCTAGAGGCTCTATTGGAATTTTAATCTGAGAATTCAATTTTATAAAACACTTGCTTAAAAGATCCTTGCAACGTGTTAACTTTACCTGTACTTCACTAAACTCACACGATTCGCTATGACCCTTGACGTGTAATAAAATGTTATTGTACGAATTTATAAGTGAATCTCTATACTCGTTAAGTTTTGTTGCATTTGTCGAAAGAGGACGATTTTGCAAAATTCGTTTCGAAATTTTTAATAATTCTGAATAATTTTCTTTAAACTCTTCGTCAAATTTGGTCATAACACGTTAAGTTTAATAAAATATAAGAAAAATTAATTCCGCTAACTGTCGTTCACTGAGTTTAAAAAAAATGATAAGTAAATTTTACAAACTGTATTGAGTTATGTGCTTTTAGTCCACAATCCGCTGAAATTTTCATGCAAAGAGGCTGGGAGTATTTCACATGCAAAAGGAGTAGGTTTTTATCTTGCAAATTCCCATGCAAATTAAAAGTAAGCTTTCTTCTTTAATGTTTTTATAATGTATTTCAAAAGATTTCAAAGATTGTCGAATATTTAAATTTTGGTACATCAGTATATGGGTTTGTATTAACTTTCGATAAATTCAGCAAGTTGTATTTTTAGAAAAAAGATAAAGCAATTAAATCGATAGGGAAAAATTGTATTGAGTCATTTAAAGCTAGTAATTTTTAATATTGTTGAAAAAGAAACTTACATTGAATCACTTAAAGCTAAAAGTTTAATGTTGTTGAGAATCGTCACTTATATCTAGGTGGATACTTGAAAATTTTAGTTTTTATATATTTTTTTGTAAATTCATTTCTTAGAGAACATGTTGTTTTCCCTTTTTTTGGAAATATTCGTTTGAATTTAATTTTAATAGGCTCTATTTGGATTTAAAATTTTTGTCGAAGGCTTTGAATTTCATGTAATCAAATGAAGTAAATGAAGTACCTTAATGGTAAATTGGTGTACATATACATATATATGTATGTATGCGCAGAAATGCGAAACTTTAGTTTGCTTTTGTAAATTCAATTTCAAAAGAATTTTTTTTTTGTTAATCAAGTAAATCATTTAAAGCTAGAAAAATATGGCAAGAGAAGTACATATGTGCGTAATCGCCAATTTTAGTTTGGTTTTATAGATTCAATTTCAAAAGTTTTTTTTTTTTTTTAATCAGATAAATCACTCCATGCTAAAAAAATAGAGTAGTAGAAGCATATACGCTTCAGAACTTTTAGTTCAATTATGTCAATTCAATTTCGAAAAAAAAATTTGCTTTATCTTGTTAATCAAATGAAGCACTTAGTGCTAGAAAAATTGCGAAATAGAAGTACATATTTATATGTATATGTATTTATATGTTTCAATCATAAGTTCGAAAATTTTTTATTTTTTTTTGTTAATCAAATGAGGCACTTGGCGCTAAAAAGGAGAAATGGAAATACATATATATGTGTATCTATATGGTTCAATCATAAATTCGCAAAAAAATTTTGTTAATCAAATAAAGCACTTAAGGCATATATGTAATACTTCTATATTGGCAGTAAGCTAATTTCTCAATGTGTAAGCATTCCGAAATCAAAGCGAGACATTCTAGTACCGTTTTTGTCAATGTATTGTGTACTTGAGCGCCGTTTTTGTATATGTGTTGTGTACATGTTTATTTATAAACGTATGTGTTCCTTTTCTTTCGTACGTGTTTATTGATATATCTGTACTGTAGTTTTCGGACGGTACTAGCTCTTACTGCCAATATAGGAGTATTACATATATGACTTAAGGCTATCAAAAAAATGGAGGTACATGTATGTATGTACATAAGTACAAGCTTGTTTAAATATATCAATTCGAATTCAATTTTTCTAATGTTTTAATTAGAAACGCCAATTTTGCGCAAAAATCATGGTGGTATCCACTTTATATTGAAAAACGTTTTGTAATGGTAAATACTAGTAGTAATTATAAAATGCTTTATATAAAAATATATATACGTGTACATATGTATACATCATAAATTCACCCGTATGCATAAACTCCCTCGCTGCAGTCTGTACCACACAAAAATCCGTTGGAAAAATCTGGCGAGTAATGTTGCTATGTGGTTACTATCCCGCGCCGAAGTCTTATTTTGCTGTTGCTGTATTTTTGGCTTTCGTCTCACTGCCGTTATATTTGTACACTCCGTTAGCTGCGAGTGGCGTGGCTTGCTGTTGTTATGCCTTTATGCATACATATGTACATATATAATGGTGGTGGCGTGGCTTGATGTTGTAAAGCCGTTATACATACATACCTACGTGTATATATGTATGTAGCTAACGGTTGGTGCGCGGCTGTACCCTAAAACCGTACAAAATGCTGGAACTTTCTTAAAAATTTGCTGGTTACGTAAAAGTTAGCTGTACATCTCGAACAATGCTGTAACTTTCTTAAAATGTGCTGGTTTCGTAAAAATTAGCTGTACATCTCGCAAAATGCTGGAACTTTCTTAAAATGATGTTAATGGGTTTTTTCTTTCCACCAACCGGGGCCACCACCAGCATACTTACGTTGCTTTTAGCACTTTTTCATTTTTGTGCGGATCTCTTGACACCACATCTGCACGGTCGCCATTTAATGCCGCCTGGTGTGCGTGGGGCGAAGCACCCAAAAAAATCCAAAAACTAAATAGCTCACCCACGTTACGCTGCTTGCTGGGAAAACAGCACTCAATCTTCGACTGCGCCTAGGCCTCGGGAACGCACACAAACACTGTTGCTGCTACTGCTTCAGTTTGCTGCTATTTCGCGGCCACGTTAACAAGATTGAACTACTAATTAAGTACACACACGCGGGGACCCCTTTCGCTTGAAAAATACTTTTTATTTATTTTAATTTAAGTTACAATTTCGAACCGATCAGTTTTAGTGCCGAGTAGCGATTGATTGGCTTTCTTGAAGCCAGCCGACGATACACCATTATTCAATAATACAAGGTTCGATAAACTGACAATTGTCTCTCTCGCACCACTCCCTTAGCAGTGGCACCGTGTTGCTTCTTTGCAAATTTACATGGAAGCAGTGTAGCCTTGGTGTGAAATAAAAGTATAAGCTTTTGTGCAATAATTTATTTGTATATGCATATGAAGCATATTTAACTGATGAAAACATAAGCATTGGATGTTTACATCAATCTCATAGTAGTCTTATTTTAATTTTGAGTCATTTTGCAGTTTTTATACGGCTAAATAGCATATAAATTACGTAATTCACGTAGATATATCAATATTACGTTCAACATTTCGTTTAAAATGCCAGATTTCCTGCAAATACATTAGATTTTACAAAAGGAATTTCATAATTGCCTACTTTGCGTACTTTTCTACTACCATTTTCGCAACAAGGGATTGCATTCTTGCCCTTTCTCTGTCCTTCGTAAATGCAACCTTTTGTGAGGGAGTGTCAAACCGCAGCTGTCAATAATTATCTAACCTTGTATTATTGATGAATCATGAGGATACACCTCAAAACGAATGTGGATCGTAAGCTCGCCAGTGTTGACACCACACGCAATGTAATTTTATTATTTTGGGCAACATAGGTGTTGCCATATAAGTGGTTACCACATCGCGTGTAGTGCTATTACAACCTACGGACAACTGATCCTGGTTGAGTTCATGTTGGCAGCTTTAGCTCCGGCTTTGTATGAGCTGTTTGAGAAGTGAGTGGGCTTATTCCGCTTTTTGTGTTTTGCGTAGCGAATTTCTTCCATATGTTAGTGCGCATGGTTGTCCAGGTTGGTGTTTGCGAAATTTGTACGCGCTTGCCATGCCAGCCTCGTGCATACGTATGTATGTACGTATGTAGGTACATAGGGGTGCTTTTAGTCTCGTTGGTATGTTGGTTTGTGTGTACGTCTACCAGTATGTATGTATGTTTATATATTTGTACCTATGTGCAGTTGTAAGACGCATGCTAGGGTGATGTCGAATATAGGTGTTTACTCGTATTGAGAGGACAAAATTCTCCAGCAGAAAAGCAGAAAAAATTCTGAGAATTTAGCAGCATTCGCTCTCAAAGAGACGAAATATCAACAGAAGTACGAGAACGCAAAATTTGCAAAAACTTGCAACCTTCGAAACAGCTGTTCACTTGCACAGTTGCCACTGGTGATTAATTTGGCAATTTATTTTCTGCTTGGAGCATTTTCCCCCGATTTGGCATTGAATAGTTTTGGTTAAGAAAAACCTTTTTAAAATACGAATTAATTATATATGAATGAATAAGTTATTTTTCTCATAATTATTTCTGATATCACATAGTGACGCATTAAAAGCAAGAGTATCTCCTCCAAGCACCCATCTTTGATCCAAAATAATGTAATAGAGTAGGTTTAAAATTATAAAATTTTCATTTCAACAACCAACCTACCAAAACCGAAAACTTCAGCAAAAAAGCATTTCAGAACGCTTCATTTAAATCTATTTTGGTATATTTAAAGGAAATTTATGGTACAAACGAAAAATGTCATACGGCAACCATAGTCAGCACGCACTAAAGAAAACAAACTGGAGATTAATAGCAAATTAACGAAAAATAAATTCAACAAACGTTGTGCTTATGAAATTTACGCACTTTTTAGTTATATACTAGGCGGCCATTAAATCAATGAACATGGTAATGCTGAGGTCGAAGGTTGCGCAGGAA